>NW_027150650.1:416609-562793 GCF_020800215.1 Phytophthora ramorum
GGGCGCGTTGTCGAGCACTATTACCACCGGTTTTCCCGAAAAATACGTTTGGTACGTCTCGTGGGCCTTAGCAGCGTCGTACACGGCGTCGTCAACGCGGCGTTCAACTCCATCCGGATGCTCCCGCGCTGCTAGGCATAGTGTAGCAGCCTCACCTCTGGAGACCGCACGCTGCAACTGGAGGTTGTTGCTTTTGCTCGGGGGCAGGTTCATGACAGCTCGGTCGCCTCTCTTCGCTCTTCCTTGGGATCTTTTGCAGTAAAGATTGAAGTTCGTTTCATCATAATATATAATGAAAGCGTGTGGTCTGCGCAAAAGTCATTCGCTTGTCGATGTTAGTAGCATTATTACAGCTCGCCGGCTCAACGCGGACCTATAAAAATAATATAATTGTCAATGTTAATATAAAGATGCACATGGTCCAACGCGGCAAAATACTATCGCTGCATATCTGCTTGAATGTATACAGCTTACCGCACAGCCTTTGACTAATAAGCGATTTGCTAATGGTCGCCCCAAACTCAAGCCAAACCAAGTCCTTCATCTGCCCGAGTGTGTACAAGCAATTCTCTTCGAGATAGCCGTCTAGCCCCTCCTCTATCTCTGACGTACACTTTACATTGGACGCGCGGACGCCTCCGCGCTGCTTTACCGCAGGGCTGCTATGCGGCGCGCAGTTGTTGGAGGGATGGCGTTGTGGTGCGCCACCAGCATCCAGTCCTCTCCTTGGCGGAGCGCGTTCAGCACGCGAATGCGAGCAGTGAGGGTATGCCTGATCTTGGTCAGCATGGGGCTTCAGTATGAAGTTGGTAAATGAGCAGGAATCATGTGTCTTGTTTCGCACGTTAGTGCAGACTCGCATATGCGCGCGAACCACTCGCCTCCAGTCATTCTCGGCTTGTACGTTTTGAGATTGTTGTGCAGCCACGTTGATTTTTTTTCTAACATGCTAATATATATATAAATGTTTCTGGTACTTCAGTTACTTCACACCACATTGAAGACCTCTGTCGTCATATAGCCCTGGCAAAGGTGTAGAATATGTTATATCTTAATGACAACAAGCCATGCGCTCGTGTATATTCGTATGAAATTGTTTATATCTTTGAATCAAACTTTGAAATCCCGGGTAGGCAATTTGATTGGTAAAAACAACTAGAGGATATTGCTGGGCAGTACTATACAGTACATGCAGTACGGTACTGTTAAAGTCGGGCCCAGTGCGACGCGTTCTAAATTTCAAAATCAAGTGAATACGAAAATATTTTAAAATATTGTCATTTTTGCAAACGATTTGCTTTCATGATATCCACCCTATCCGTACATCAACTAGTATTGGTAGGTACTGACGTTTTATGTGATGTCACTCCCAAATGATTTGATGTCGCACTGCAACACTGGGGCCGATAAATACGGTACTTTGTTGAGCTGGTAGTGTGGTGTGAAAGGGTATTTATCTTGACTTGTTGAGTAAGATTATTTGATACCCCCGTCCTCGTCATGGCCGCTTTTTTTCTTCCTTTCTGTCTTGTCGTGCCCCAGTTTACTCGCGTTTGGAACGAAATACCATTGACTTCCTGTTGCGATGTTGGCAAAACATAACGCTGTCGACAATCTAGATAGTAGAGGATGTACGCCTCACCGTTGGCCTTTCTCGCCAGTTTGCCATGGCACTTGTGAAACGCTTCTCGGCCTTGGCTTTCTCGTACCTCGCCTTATTGGCCTCCTGAGCCCTGGCTATGCATTTCCCGCAGCGGGTATACCGGTAGCGCGTTGGAAGTGCCTTGCTCCACTTCTGGCATATATGCAGGGCGACGCGTCGACCACAATCGCGGAGGTATCTTTTCCGGCAAGCCTGACATTTTTTGGTAGGGCTGGGAGAGTCGACGAAAGCATTCGACCGCACCGGCAGTACGTGGTTTTGTCAATCAAAGACATCTCTTCGCATGGCGTTTGTTCCTCGTCTTACAATACTTGGTGCACGTCTTGTACAGAGCGCCGTTCGGCTTCACTTGGGGCTCGAACAGCTGTTTACAGCATGCGCAGGACGTGCCATCCATCAGAAGAGAAGTAAAGCTTTGACGCTTGGTACCCGCCTTGCTCGGAACAACACGTGCGCATTCCGCTGCAAGCCAGGCCTTGTCAATTTTAATTGCCCCCCCCCCCCCCCCATGTTTCTTGTTTGTGCTGCAGAATGCAGCGATCGACTGGAAAAAAATATCCATGAATAACATTAGTCATGTTAACTATTATAGCAAAATCTAATGTGTACTCACTCTTATTAGGCTGATAATGGTATGTTAGACTCTCTGATGATAACTCCATACCGTTCTTTGTTGGATTTGCAGGTCCCGTAATCGCACAGATGTTGTCAACGATGAACGTTTTCTGATGAGTAGTCTTGTAGTCCTTTTCTTAAACGAAAATGTCGATGCTGGCGTCTAGCAATTTCTCCACAAGTGGCATCTCGTAAGGCGCCAACAACTGCCCTCTATTCAGCAGCAGCGAGATCTTGCCTATCTCAGCTTTCGAAAGTAGAATTCCACCGACACCTAACTCTGTAAGCGAATACACCATACCTTTAATAGTATCCTGCGCAAACGCGAGCGTTCGCTTGAACCTGGTTCCAAACTCGGCATTCCCGTAAGAGAATATGATTTCCGATGGCGGAATCCCCTTGATCTTGCACGTAATTTCCGAAAACGTGGACGCCTTGATACCCAGCCGCTGATCTTGCTGCCGCTTGGCGAGGCTAGGTTTAACCTTCAACAGATCGTGCAGCTGGCGATTCACGCGTAGCGGTTGGTGCTCTGGTATAGCCCTAGGGCCCACTTGGTCCCATAGTTTACCTCGTAGGAACTTGTCGTGAATTATTGTCACCGTTTTGCCGGAGCGTACGGGCTGACAGAAGCGTCCGACAGCAACAAAATCAATCTTCCTCTTGGAGCGCACGAAACCCATCAGCTTCCTGACGCTTTTTGTGCGCTCTGTTGACGTCGTCCGCGCTGCGAGAGGGGCGCTTTTAGTTTTAGCGCTCGGCGCCTTGTTCGACTTGGGCTGGTGTGGCATCTTCGTTTGTCAAAGCAAAACCTCGAATGAGGGTCGTTTGTCAGTATGGGAGACATACATGTGTACATACAAATATAGTTTTAGTTGTACCCAGCTTGGGTGTGAATGAAGTCACCCCGAAATACCCCATTTGTAGTTTGATTTAGGTTTTCTTTGTCGAGAAAGCTACAGGATGGTTCCATCCATATCCATTGATCACTGTGTCATCCACAGACGCAAGAATAACATACCCTGGAAGTGAGGAAGCGTCCATCGGATTCAAGTTGGCCCGTGCCTGTATAAATTGCGATGAATGGGTTGATCAAGTGTCCCGTCCCAGCAACCCAAGAAGGTCCAAGCCACCACCGCTTCAGGAAAAAAGTTCGATAATGACACCGGAAACCATGGCGGCATGGACGGGTGGTATTTCAACATACCAAGACCCTATCCGGGGACGATGTTGGTTAGCACGAATCGGTTGGCTTAATGGGTTTTCATTTGCCCATGATAACGGCGTTCTGCGCGCAATTGGTCTGAGGGTGTTTGCAGCTTCAACTCAGACATCTCGATGAACGACATATCTTTGGCATTAAAGATTTTTAATCGGTCGCATGACGACACCGGTGAAGAGAAAACGTTTGGGTCGGTCAGATGATCGCCACTGGGAAGATTTTGGAATGAAGTCCAAAGAGCGTGCGAACGCTAATTACGCGCACCCAACGTGCACATCTGACGAGATCGTAGGTCAAGTTAATTAAATGCATGCGATTGAAGGGCAAACGTTCTTGGTATGCTAGGCAACCCCTCCTCACGGGATGGGCACACTTTAGCTTCTGCGGCAATATGTTGACTGGCTACCGTACAGGCTCATCACGATTGCCACTCAGCCTACCTAGCGTCGGTTTGACAAAGTAAGTATGAACGGACGGGATGATCTGCATTGATTTTATTGTATATGTTCACGTTGAAGCTAGTATGGCTATTACTAAAACCCACAAATTCAATTGCATTGCTGGTTTGCACAGCTGGGCTGTACCTGGTTGCAATCCGTAAGATAATCACGCTGAGGACGTCAATCAATGACCACTACACCGACAAGAACCGGTTTTTGGCTGTTGCATACGAGCTACAACGCTTCCGTTAAATCTAAACAAATATCGTGCATGGCACGCACACGTGTCGCGGGAAGTCCCGCCTATCAAATTCGAGAGCCATGGCTAAATATTTTGGAATGGCCGAGCACCGCAGTGCCATATCATCATATGTATATTTGTCGATGCAACGATCAAGACTGATCTGATGACCCCCCCCCCCACTCTGTCCTAGTCGTCCAACTTTAAACTTTTAAACTTCAAGAACCAGCGTTCACCTAGCCGAGAAAGCGCATCAATCCACCAATAAGAGACCATAGCGATTACTATTATCGTCAAAGGGCGGACATTCAAGGAATGAAAAAAATGCCTCTTCACACGTACGAATCTGGCGTTCAAGGTTTCCTCGACTGGTAAACGGAATATATGTCCTAGTTTTCGTATCCACTATGAAGAGGATTAAGGGTTCGTCTTACGAGTGTTTCTTCTAGGGCCGCACGTTTGGGATACCAACACCAGGGTTAGTTCCACTGGTAAATACATTCACAGCTGTGTCAAAGCTTTGTCAAATCTGCGGGATGCCAGGAACGTCAAAGCGAACCCGAGTTAATGCGGCTAACACTGAGATCCCTTCGTCGACTAAGAAGTTGTACACTAAAGGTAATACAGGTTTACTTCCTAGCGTCGTGTCACCTATATGTTTTTTCGTTGTATAGATACCCAAGTCGGGAACAACAATGTGGGGTGAACTCCAATAGCCGCTTGCCAACTTCCTGCGAACACGAAGCCGATATTGTCGAAAGTTGAAGATAAAACCATTTTTGAGATATCCCAGACCATTGCTGATTTGTTGTGATCGTTCCGTTATGTGGTTGTTACAGCTGCAATGCGCGAAAATCCGACGACCAAGGCACTAAACGCTATCGTGCGCATGCGCGTCGTCGTGTGGATTTCGCGCCACGTGTGAGCTTATTTCGGCTATATTTGGTTGATGGAGACGCCCCGGAGTCTAACAACGAGCTCCCCCTGGTAAGTTGCGGGCTTGTCTCCCAAAGGAAAATACCCACACTAACGTTGTTGTCTGTATGCTTTCGCTGCAGACGTTCAAGAAAAACTTCGGCACTGAGCCCCAAGTTGTGAATTCGATTCTACTCACGGCGACTGTAATGGGTCTGCTTAGACCCACTACTTAAGCTTACACGTGTGCGCACGTGTATGAGGAAGCGTAGGTGTATTTAACTTAAGTTCAGTATACTTGTATCCACAAGTATACTTAAACTAAGACAAAGGGACCGAACGATAGCTTTGGTGCTAAATGAGAACTGTATTGATTGTAAATGGGGTTTCCTCCTAAAACTGATATTTCTAATGATAGGTTCTGCCATTGGATGGCTGGCAGAACCCCTATCTATTGAATGACTCTCATTGGTAGAAAGGTGTTACTTTCTACCAGTCATATGCCTTTTGCTATGAATGTGGACCACCCTGTGGAGTGGTCACCTGAATGTATTCCTTAGTGCATGTTGCACTAAGGTAGGAGGTGAACCGAATGTGTAGCCCCGCTACAGCGACGATGCTCAATACTGATCGAGTTCCGGACGATGCCCTACCAATGGACGGGATTACCATCCTGATCAAGCACTGCACGCGTCCAGAGTTGTACTTCGACCTTGAAGCGCAGTTGGTGACCCGACTGACCAGTATTGGGGTTGGACAGTGAGCCAGGGAAAATGCCGCTGTAAGGGTGCTCCCAGCATCTTATACTCTACCAAAACGTACCTGGCACATTTCGTCGTAAAATGTAAGGATATAATTTTAGTGAATTAAGTCTGGTTACACTGAACTATGCCTTCACGAATATGATGCAACACATAATGCAAGAAGCAAACCAAACTCAAACATAGCAAAGGCATCAGAAAAGTCGATCGTGTCGTTGTGTATGAACCCATTTTAACACTCGTAGTTTACCAGTAATTGATGGCTGAAACGCGAGAGCTCCAAGCATTACACAGTCCAAAGTCATACATCGGAATGGTACGAATAGTCTTAATCACATCTTGGCTTGGATAAATAAATGCGGTAGCCCTACTTTTTTCTTTTCAGCGACAGTATACTAATTAATCTTTAAAAGGCGTACCAAAACCTGTAACAAATAGGCTTCTACACTACACATTTGCAAATCCAAACTTGTAGCAGTGTAAGGCAAATCCGTATGTCCCTTAAATAGGAATTTTATTTTAAAATAACGAAATGCAAAACAATCAGTATAGACCAATGCCGATTTAGTACAGAGCAAAGAGCTATGTGCCGTACTCCATCGGCTCTCCGCGAATCGCTGGTGCCACTGAAACTGCACAATGGCGCGCCATCGTATTCACTAATCAAAGGTTCATACAGGGCATGCAGTGTTCTGCAGTCCTTTGCAGTAGCTGTATACGAAGCTCGGTTTTCTGGCTGTGCGGCGCGTTGAACATCTCGTCGTACCTCAGCGCAAGGAATACCTTAATGCGGGCCCTAAAAACAACTAAAATAACCTGCACAACAAGCACGAAAGTCAGTTCTTACATGTAGCCATGTTAGCTTTGTACTCACCCTCTACATGGGCGAGAACGGGCCCAACCATAGCAGCTTCAGGTCTGCCCGGGATTGGACAAGCCCCTCCGTCTGACTATGAGCAGGGGCATTGTCCAGCACAATGACGATGCCCTTACCGACAAAGTTGGCGCGAAACACTTCGTTGTCCTTGACCGCGTCGTACACCGCGTCCATAAACGCGGCGTTAATCTCCATCTCGATGCTGTCGCGTTGCGTCGCGTAGTGCACCAAGCCAATCTCAGCTGAGACGGCGCATTGTAGTTACAGGTTAGCCCCCTTCCAGAGCGGTAGCCTCACAACCGCCCGCAGGCCAATCGGTGTGCGGCCCTGCGTGCGTTTACAATACAAATTGTAGTTTGTCTCGTCATAGAACACGATAAAGGCGCCCTTCTTCTCGTACTTCAGCAGCGCCTCCCCGAAAACCCGCCGCTTTTCAAGGTTCTGTGCATTGTTGTTCGTTTCCTGTTCAGCACGAACCTGCAGTAATTACCACAGATACATGTACATAGTTAGCATATCCATAATAACATTGTACGATATTAGCTCAATATTACTTGCTTCATCGAATAAAGCTTATCACACAGCTTTTTTTTTTACTAACTAACGAGGTGCTACCGCGCACCCCGTAGTCAAAGTGAAGCATCTCAACCATCTGGGGGAGAGTATACTGGTAGTTTTCTTCGATGTAGCCCGCCAGCGCTACCTCCATCTCCGCCGTGCACTTCGTGCACGCCTCCCGAGCGCCACATCTCTTCTGGATGCCGGTTGCCCCATGCTGGACGATGTCGCGGGCAGTTGTGGCAGGAATGCCATTGTGGTCAGCGACGAGGACCCAGTCGCGTCCGTCGTTGTATACGTCCAAGGCACATGTGCGGGCGGCCAGTCCATGCTTCATGTCCTTTGGCATGTTTGCCGTGCTGATGGAGTTTGCCAATGACCAATAGTTTGCTCTTCACTAAATCCATATTGCGCTAAACCTAAATTTTCAAAAACAAATTTCCAAAATATTGTGCTACTTAAGTTACTTCATGCGGGTTTGCCTTACACGGCTACGAGTTTGGATTGGCAAAAGTGTAGAACAGCTTCTATCACTTTGCAGTGCCGGACGAGATTCAATAACATAACCAACTAATGAAACTACACAGAAAACAGATCGTTCATTAAGCTTTGGATGCTCACTAAACACCTTTCAAAGGACGACACTTGATCAGCGCGGCAATTCGTGCCATCATTTCGTGTTCCTCTTTCGAACATCTTCACGATCAGTGTTCTCGTGCTGCTCTCACTCCAGCTCTCGTTTGTTTGTCCATGCCTTGGCTGCAAGTTGAACTATTTGATGATAGAGATCCATCCGTGCAGGTCTCAGCGTGCTATCGCCTGTAATAGTGTGACCGGTGTCGCTGTTGCATTTTCCTGGATGGAGATGCTCTAATTCACGCACGTGCGAAAGGGAGTAACCAAGGGTAGTATGATAGTAACCTTATTTGAGAAAATGGAATATTGCTCAAGGTTTCCAATTATGTGGTGGCCACCAAACAACATCTCTTCGCGCTCTTATTCGAAGTTTGAAAAACTTTGTTTACGACTGTTCCGTCCTCCGTAGACCACACTTATTTGTTAACCATACCGTGGAGATTTTATCGATGTGGACCACAACACAACCCCAGCAAAGAAACTGTACCGATGTGGACCACTACACCAGCAACGGCTGCTACACAACGCCGTTGTCAGAAAGCAATTGCCTTGCTGCTGCTCACATCTCACGAAACCGATGACGACCAGACACATACTGAACCACACCGTGTAGAAAAAGCGAATTGGACCGACATAAAGGGTGGTGATGAAAATAAGCTTGCCTCTGCATCACAGACGGAACTGAATCGCCTTAATGACATTTGTACTTTTATTCTTCAATGTAAAATATGTAGGCTGGGCTCGCGAGCGATGAGAAACAAGTACACAAAAAGTGAAACTCTCGAAGCGTAAAAGCAACGGTATAATCCAAACTACCAGAAGCGCAGCCATAATCCTCAGAACCAAGCCAAGGCTGCTGCAGTGTGAAACAACACTACTGTGTGTCTCAGGGTGAACATCCACGTGTACAGGCTATCGCGTTTTCGAGCAGTCGCGCTCTGCGGAAACCCACGCTTCATGAGTCCTACGCACGCTGCTTCTGATTCTCAAGCCCCTATTGAAGTTTCGTCAAACGCACAAGTGGTGCTATCTATATTGTGGCGGTACTGAGTGATTTCTCCACTGTTTCTACTGTCGTGCCTTGTCGTGCTGCTGCTAGTTCTACGAAACCATTGCCTGGATTCGCCATAGTGCCGTGGCCGGCCAACGTGCAACAACTCCATAAATACTGCAACCCAGACAATATCCGATTGGATTATACGTTCGCGCTCGGCCAGTGTGGCAGCAGCAATCAGTGCAAGATTGAAACCTGCAGCAACGCCCGTCGCAGGCTTATATGTACACCATCAACGTGTCGGTTCGGAGCTAATCCTGATCGCTGTCAAAGTATACTACGAGAACGCAAGGCTATACAGCTGATAAGATTTCGAGCTACTAGGGATTATGTCGTTTTGGTACCTGAGCAGATTCCTCGCGGGACGATATTGGACGAGTTCTTCGGCAAGATGGAGTGCTAGCCTAAGCAAATTATGCCTAACGACGGGTTCCGGTTAGTTTTAAAACCCGATCCAATAATGGAAGGCAATTGCAAATGGACAGTCGTGAGCGACGTGGGCTCGTTGCCTGGGCAAACTACCCCTGCACACCCGCTGCTGGGTTTTTCCATATTGGATATGGTCGAGTTTCTACGGTAGTGGCGACTACGTTCCTCAATATGGAGTCCGGCGAAGAGCTTGCCGTCTCATACAGTAAAATAACTATGGTTTATCTGTCAGTGTGGCTTTCAACGATGTTGCCGTGCTCACATCCAGGACTTAGAAAAAGGCGTCCAAGCTGGCTGCGGAGTAACCGTATCAGAATCGACATCCAGATTTTAGTATGAAGTGATACAATATATTATCACTTTTACGACAGCACGAAAATAGCTCAAGTACAAAATGTACACATAGAACGAACTCATCGCCATGTACAGATACGCAGGCGTTTTGACCATTAACAACTGCTTTCATTTATCATTTCCCGAGGGAAGAAACGTAGGCATCAGTTTGAACTATTGCATTTGTTGATTACCCCGCTAAACAATGAACCTGTGGACAGGTGTCAAGGCCACGCGGCTATCTAAACTACATCAAACAAGAGCAGGGCTGCTGTTATCAATTCTAGATGAACGACCACCAAACAGCTCCTCTTACACAACCTCTCTAGCTGTGGCCAGGACCGGGAAGGCACGGATCGGAGAACGTTGCGTCTCAACGAGAGTACAATCAGAGGCGCACCAAGTGTTATCGACAAACCGATTCGTGAATACTAAGGCAAACCAAGCGAGCGCTAACGTACCACGGGATCTACCTGAACCATGTAATCATAAAGGCTATTTGTTAAATCCGCGGTTTGGCTTGGCGCTCCCCCCTCAGCGAGAGGGTTGCTGGATCTGCAAAGGATCACATTTTGCTCAGCAATGTCTAATTGCTACTGATGCTCAGAAGGCTGAAGCTCGGGTGCGCCTGAACTAGCTGCGCGCTCGGAATTCGAAGGCGGTTCACATTGCAAAATCGACGGGGAAACCCTGAATTATCATCAATGAGATTCTCAAGATTCTGTTTCGCCTTGACAGTGGCTCTGATTGCTGTTTGGTCATCTGCGGGGCTGAAAGCTGTTGAACCAAGTATAAAAGTGGAGACATTATGTAATGGGGTCACGCTGGCCTACACCGTTGCCGAGCAAAAGAACTTGTGAAAGGGGGAGACCCATTGTTCTTCGGTGTGGTTCACACTGGGCACATTAAGTACGAGTACGTATCCCACACGAGTTGGTGTGTGGCACCCTGCAGCACGTTAAGTACGATGGTGTACATCACACTAGATACGGAGTCGGACTTACCGTAGCGGATCAAATGGGGGCCACCCATTTGGAAGATCGTCAGTTTAGACAGGAGTTCAGTATGCAGATAGTTTACAGTAGTTAGAACCTTACAAGTGAGATTAATACAGACAGTTTACTCTAACCTGGAAGTTCGCAAGTCGTTTGGTACTCGGTACCCGGAAACGACTGGAAGGCTAACTTACAACAGAGACGTCAGGCGTCTGTTGTGGTTAGCGCGTTAACGCTTCCTCTAAGGCTAAGGTGCGTGTGACCCCCGTCACGCATTAGCAACGCCATGACCAGTCGGGCTCTCTAGTGATCGCGTGAATTATTCTCGCTACCACTGCACGGTGGGCTTACTGCTTGGTCGAAGGCAGGTCCAGTCCATGCTCGTCGGGCTGACTGCCTTGTGCTGCCGGGAACAGATAATAGTTTCTATGGGAAGGCGACTGGTTGAAACAGCGTGGATTCGACGTCGACGGAATTTTGGAGCAACTGGCTTCCGGTGCAGTTGATCCAGATGATGGATATGACTTACAAAATGTCCCTCACGTTGGCCAGGATACTGATGAAGACGTGCTTGCAATCTGGTGGAAGTGGTGAGCGGAGCTGAGATCAGCGGGTTTCCGGCTAGTTTGATACCGCCATTGCGAACCCCCGTAATTGACTACAGTGACGTATAGCGTACCAGACTGAGTGCGGATGGTCCAGCTCGAGTTAAACTGTAACGGCCCAGGTGAGTGCCCGTCACTAGCTTACACGTAGCGGTGAGGAAGCGTCCACTAAGCCTCAGGTATACTGAGACCGAGTGGGTAAAATCACCTCTGTTTTATAATTGGGACCGGGGCGGATGGCCCTCGGATCCATCTGAACCAATCAAATGCAGGTCAACACCTGATTGGTCAAAATGGGTCTGGCTCCTCACTTCAACCAATCATAGGATGACAACGAGACACACGCTAGCCGCGTGCCTTTGTACCTACTTTGTAGATCTACCCATATAGATCTACCTACATATGTAAATGGGAGGAAACCATTACATAAATCCTACAGCGTGAAGCTGAAACCTGACGCCGTGTCATTCCGGTGCAAGCGAAGACGCTACCCTCCGTTACAGAGCTGCTTAAGTTTAGACTGGTATGTCCAAGCAATGGGAACCGATGGGCTTGCCTGGTCGTACCTGTTCGGAAAACAGGCACGACAGATGTGTTCCAGATAACCACGGAATATTGCCCAGTGAAGCGGATGATGATGCCAATGGCAGCGGCTCTTCCAAACCGTATAGTCGTGACTAGTAGAATGAAAAATGCCAAAGCAATGGCAAAGTTTGACATGTTTAAGGGTTTTGTTAATTGCATGTAAAGGATAAATCTCAATAGATTTTCAACATCCAGGCTGATGAGGGTGTTTTTACTGGTGGAATGCACGGTAGACTCGGTCATACACTTTCAAGCCACAATACAGGAAGTGTTTGGTGATATGCTGATCCACAACCTTTGGTCTACGTTGACGATGTCGTATTGTACGCACCATCACGTGAAGAGTTTCTGGAAACGTTGGAAGTCTTTTTCCAAGTATTACAGGAGTTTAATCTGAAGTTGAGCGCCGCTAAGAGCACCGTGTATGCCCAATCTACCACGTGCTATGGAAAGATCGTGAATAGAGAAGGCATGGCACACCACCCTTCACGAGTAATCAGCATTGTATGCGAGTGAGGGTAGCGTAATGCATGAGACAAATTGGCCTGTATCACCAGCAGAAGATACAACATGTTCGTGTGTCAGGCTGTACCTAAAAAAACAAAAGCTTGCACAACATGCAAAATCACTCAGTTGAGGCGCTCCACCGTGCCGTTAACCCTCGGAGTATAAGCCGGAACGAACAGCTGTAGCCCTTTCACTCGTTGGCTAAACTCTATCTTCATCGCATTCTTAAGTTGCGATCAGTCATCAGAAATCCATATCAGCGGCATGCCAACCCGTTTGTACCAGTCAAGTACAACAACAGCTGTTGTAGTACTCGTAGCTGAGTCACACAGGATAAGCTCGCAGAAGTGTGCGAACACGTCCTCCAGCACCAACACATACTTTGTAGAACCGTAGAAGTTGCCATAAAATGGAAGGTCATATAAAGAACCTTGTTTCGCTAACCACCACTCTAGCCTCACTCCACGCAGGATGAGCTTGCCACCCTTGAAATGCTTGCACCGAATGCACGTACTCACAAAGCCTTGCAAGATATAATGTAGGCGATCAATAGCACACCTGTCCTCTAGATGGGCAAGTATCACTTTCTCTCCCCGATGGGCCTGGATTCCGTAGTGGATTACAACCAAAATCCATGCGATTTGCTCGCGGTCCTCCATAGCTTGTCATCGATGAACACCAGTTCAGCTACCCCATCATATTCATTTGTTAGCGTGCCCAGGCAACGGATTCACTTCATCTACTGACGGTCATACAAACTTGTCATCCTGCTGACGATAATACTTCGCCGACGAGAACGCGTCCGAACAACCTTAGCCTGGGTCAGGACTGGTTCCTCCGAGCGACATAGCCATCGTGAAACAAGATCAGCTCAGTGAATGGCCACTCTGTTGACATGACCGATATCATTTATAACCAGTCAATTCCATATTCCATCGTTGTAATTAACCTCACACACACTATTTCACTCCTGACTGGAGTAGAACACCTAGACGACGTTAGCGTGATTACAGAAAATGCGAAAACCTTGAGCTTGCTGCAACAAGTACTAGCAGACGATGGCGTGTCATGGACGACGAATCTCCACCTTGAGGAATGCGGTTGCATTATCGATACTAGACTTTATCTCGTCGATTTGGCGTTCATGACACTCGAACTGGTCTTGAGGCAGTACTTTGGCATTGTATTGGCCATATAGCCCTTGGAGACGGCGTACCGTAGCTTCACATACTTGAGCTGCACATTCTCACATAAAAAGGGATAACGATCTTCTATAGGCTTCGCTCGGGAATGCTGAGACGGGATTTCCGCAATGGGAAATGATGCCTGGCTGTCCTCGTTTATGACTGTGACGACCTGCTTATACCCGAGCTGTTTTGGCAGTTGCCGAAGAAACAGAACTTCGAGAGTGCAATGCGCTAGCGCTACACATTCAGGTTTTGCCGTTGACAGAGTCATTATTATCTGTTTCAGTGAGCTCCATGTCAACGTGCAGTCTCAAATCATTGTGACATATCTAGACACCGATCGACGATTATCGTCACATCCGGCATATTCAGAGTCCGTGTAAGCATCCAAAATCACTGCATCACTGTCTAATGGTAACCCACCGTTTCGTGTCGCTTTCAAATATATGATGCCCCGCTTCACATCCTCCCAGCATGGCTTTCTGTAGTCGCTCAGAAACAGACTGAGATCCTGAATGGCGAAGCCCATGTCAGAATGAGTGCCGATCAATTGATAAATGACGCTTCCCACGGCCTGGCGAAAGGGCTTTTTCAGCATCTTCTCTGTTTGCTCCTTAGTTGTTGGTGATTACTGCTTTGGCATCTTATCGGCCGCTGTTTGTGGCGCAACGCCTGCTCCATGTTCGATATTGACTTTCTTAAGAACAAAATGAATGTTAGGCTGTTGGTTGATTCACGGCTTTCGTGCACGTCGATCTCGCGTGACCTTGAGCCCGATTTCTATGTTACCACGACTTTCGCGTAAGTAAATGGACGACACGCAGCTCAGCTTTCAAAACCAGCTTCGGTTCGCAAGCTTGTGGGGGTACGATGCAAAGCGAGGGATGTCTGTTTTAATTCATGAAAGCTTTTGCGTAGTTTGTAGGCCCAGTCCTCTTTGCCAGTAAGTACCACCATTTTGCACACGTGATTCGAGCTGTACGGTTGGTCGACACGTATTCACATAAGTCTGCGTGAAGCATATCATGTGAGAACCCGTCTCCTCTTCAGTATCCCCCCTCCCTTCTCTCCCAACAGCAAATTGACCCAGATATCGAAGGTGTCGTCTAAATGACTTGGCCCGGACAAGCTGATATAACCGTCGATGACTAAGGGGGCAAATTTGAATCCCCTCAAGTGTGTGGATGACGCTGTTGGACTCAAACGTACCCCCAAATAAATCGTCTGTGACTTTGAGAGTTCCTTGATTGGTCCCATCCGTTCTTGCTTCCCAGAAACTCGCATCATCGGATGTTTGGTTCACTTCAAGTAGGAATGCCGCCGCAAACCCAAGAAATACCAAGTATTAAAACATGAAACTAAGCTGGCCATCCGTCCAATGGCGTTTGATGTGTTGACAGTGATCGACTCACACAAAAACGCTATCCAAGGGGTAGCCCGCGTGAAATCCCAAGATGTACAAGAACTGCAAAATCAAGTGCATAAGCTACTCCAGGACCAAGTGGCGTCAATTCTGGGGGTACTTCCAACGAACTTGGTTGGAAACATTTCCGCACATGTTTTTGAATGTTTTCGGGGTAAGACGTGGCATGGTAAGCTGCACAATCAATCCCCTAGAGCGATTCCATCGCGAGATCAATGCGCGGGTGAAGGCACATTCACCCACGGATCAGTTTGTCAGTGGTCTAGAGAAGCTGGCTGGAGAGTATGTGGCACAGCGCAAAGCTGTCATATCAGACTTAGCGCAGCCTCCAGTTCGGCACCGATTCTAGCTGTGACGGGGGTCACACGCACCTTAGCCTTAGAGGAAGCGTTAACGCGCTAACCACAACAGACGCCTGACGTCTCTGTTGTAAGTTAGCCTTCCAGTCGTTTCCGGGTACCGAGTACCAAACGACTTGCGAACTTCCAGGTTAGAGTTAAACTGTCTGTATTAATCTCACTTGTAAGGTTCTAACTACTGTAAACTATCTGCATACTGAACTCCTGTCTAAACTGACGATCTTCCAAATGGGTGGCCCCCATTTGATCCGCTACGGTAAGTCCGACTCCGTATCTAGTGTGATGTACACCATCGTACTTAACGTGCTGCAGGGTGCCACACACCAACTCGTGTGGGGTACGTACTCGTACTTAATGTGCCCAGTGTGAACCACACCGAAGAACAATGGGTCTCACCCTTTCATATGTTCTTTTGCTCGGCAACGGTGTAGGCCAGCGTGACCCCATTACACTAGCCGCCACTCAACGCTGCCGAATATTCAGCATATTGAAGATTCAGAGGGTAGTAGTAACATCGATGGCCAAATCGCGATCACACTATCAAATTCTGACATCAGCATCAGCGATATTAGCTTAGAGAACGAAGTGGTAAAACCCGATGAGGCAGATGACGAACCAAATCAGGCATTTGACTGTGGCGGCGGGGTCTAAACAGACACGACGTGACTTGCTTCGTTTAGATCACGTGACCAAAGTCAACATTTGAAGCATGACCCAGACATGAGATTGACCTGAATTCACCTTTATCATTCGCTACGTCAGATCGACGTTGTTGGGCTTCCGCAGGGTACTGGTTCCGTTTGCGGTTCAGACCAGCCAGGTCCAGTTGAGGCTCCACTCTCGCTAAGTACCAATTTCCAAATAGCTCGAGAGGCTCGCCTGAGCGAAGCGGCCTCCGTTCCTCAATCCCTGTGACCGCCACCAAAGGATGGACGTTGGCGCGTGAGCACTTTTACGCGTTACTGAGCGCAGAGTACGCCTACCTTGAAGATTGTTTTGTCCTGGGTTGTACAAAACCCACGGACCCGTCGATTCGACGAGGCTTAGTCACCGCTGGTAGCGAGAAGTTCCCACCGGACCGACCTTGATCTACTGGCGCTACCAGTCGACTGCCCTACCAGATATGTCCCTCGGGTGCCGACAGCAGTCATAATCCAGTCCACGCAGGGATTTACCTGAAACGTGTACGCTATTCTTGGACTTGGAGAAATCTGCTCTAGTTACTGTATCTGTGTCTTCAGAGGGTTCGAAAGGATTTCCCGCATTGGCCTCCTCTCGATTATTTACGAGTACCTAGTGAAATGGATTAGGTTCACTGGCCGGTTAGATACGATGTACTAGACGAGGTGGAGCCAGAGCCAGAGGCCAATCTCAAGGTTGGCCGTGAAGCACATCATGATGACGGTGGGCTTGTACTGGGAGCGAAACGGAATTTAGTGCGGTAGGTTGGCTGTTGTAGTAGCTCATTGGTGTTTTTTTACAATGCGTGTCCCTTGTCGTACGCATTATCCATCGAGAATTCTATCTTTCGTCTCAACATATCAATCCAAAAGCTGCCAAAAGATTTCTCTCGACTCATGAATCACTAAAGACGGATTCAAGGTCATTGAATAACAGCCGTCCATTCACAGACGAGGCAGGAGAATATGCCTCTAATCATTGATCACTCCCGTGTACATGCACCGCATAATTCTCTTTCGGTCGCCATTGCCGTGGCATCCCGGGCTTTGACAAGGCAACGCACTGTGTTAAAGTGCTCCATAGTACTCCGACATTACCACAAAAACTATTCCGGCTTAAAACCATCCTATCGCCTTTCGCACGCCAGCAAGAGTACTGCATTTGAGACTTCTCGATCCATTCTCAACCGCTGCTATATCTCGCTGCTTACGTAGCCGTGCACATGGACATCATTGCGCTCCAAAACGATGCACTTCTAATAATTGTCTTGGCGATTCAAATTCGGCACTTTCACCACGCGTCAACAGCAGCGATGTTGGTCTGGTGTTTCCAACTGAGGATCGCGTGGTCTACTGATTGGAGTTTTGGTATCGCGTTCAGAGGTGAGATGAATCTAATGGATATCGATGTGAAGAAGCGGGATCACGAAAATTGTTGACGCGATCCAAGCTTGCCAGCGGTCCGCCCGGACTGCCGACTATCGGAGGGGGTACTCCGTTGGCCAGGCGTGATCGGGAAACCTTGTAGTCACCTTGTGTCCCGACAGTGGGGCGGGTTACGCTCTTCCGGTGTTCACTGAAGGCGCCAGTGGGTGACCAAGGCGGAAGTTGAAGCTGGACTGCTCCTTCCGGGGAATGGGTGGGTGGCGGCCACGCGGGTATCCTTCACGCGGTCGTCGGTTGTTGGTGATCGGGTCTTGGGACAAGTGGGGGGGGGGGGGGTCCTTGGGTGTGTGCTGCTGTAGCCCTTTCCGTTGCTTGCCGCCTCCACTGGCGAGGTCTTGAGTTGAGATGAGAGTATGCGATCGCACCCTGGTCAAGCTATCCAGGTCTGCGTCGTGTCCTTGGTTGACTGGGTTGGTCCTTCGTCGGGTAGGCCAATGTAATTCCTTCACCGGAAAGTATGGACGCCACTTGTGTCTTGCAAGGCAAATCAGAATCTATTAACCAAAGGTAAAGGCACTAAAAATCTCTCCCTACCCTGCTCTCTCCCTATCCCGCTTGCGCGTTTCTTAATTGCACACCGTAGATTGAACTTAATCTCATGTACCAAGATCGCGGTACCGTGCCGAAAAGATTGGTCCATTGTACCCACAATAATTGTGATTGCCGATTGCGTATTGAAATATTTGTCGCATATCGATCTGGACCAGATCGCGTATCGAAATGATTGCTCAATATCGATCTTGGTCAGGTCGGCATAAATGATAACGCCATACTCATCAGGTCGACATGTATCCACTTCAATCCGGAGGTGGATGTCTTCTGAACACAACCGGACACATCTTGACATAGCTGGACACAACTGGACGTAACTGGACACAGCCGCAATCCTTCCATCGCGATTCCTCCAAACGTGATATCATGCAATCAGTCCTCCATGTCGCTAAATCCTTCCAACTGGCGAGTCACTTCACCTCATCGATGGCCCCCATTTTGGCTACCAGGCACTCGATTGCGCGAAAATGGTTTTGGTGTCGCTTGTATAAAAGTTGATAAGTAGATATTTTGTCTTTTTGTGAGTTTTGTCGCGCCCATGGTATCGCTCGTAATATTGAAGCTTCAATTGAGAGGGATAGTGCAGTTAGTGCGCTTGCCGCTTCGGCTAAGTTACTTAGTAAATCTGTTTGGGAAAGAACTGGTTGTTTTGAAGATTTTAGTGCCGATTGCCTCACGCGTGATCGACCTTTATCCCCCAAAAGATTATCCACTGGTGAGCTAAGCAGATTTATAACATTTGCGAACATGCACTGCTCTTCTACCGCGCAACTGGTCATCATCCAGCATTCGATACAAACTTGTGTAGTGGGGTCAATGGCAAGCAAGCACTGACCGACATGCTTTTTGTATGATGGGAAATACTTGTATGTCGCTTTCTGCTTGCTACGGATCCGTCACGTATTTATAATTCGTGTGGTTCAAGGAGAATTGCAAGTGTACGGCGAAGGAGTGCCTGATATTTATGTGGAGGAATAGGACAAGTCTTGGAGTGGAGAAATTGTTTCCTTCGGGCCTGATCGTCGAGGCGACTGAGATGACAATACTACAGGACAGAGGACGTCTGTAATGGGTCTACACATTCGGTCCACCTCCCACCTTCGTGCAACACGCACTAATGACTACATTCAGATTGACCGCTCCACAGAGTGGTCCACATTCATACCAAAAAGATATTACTGGTAGAAAGATGTTGCTTTCTACCAATAAGAGTCATCCATTAGATAGGGGTTCTGCCAGCCATCCGTTGGCATAGCCCCTCATTATAGATATCACTTTTAGGTGGAAACCCAGTTAACAATCAATTCAGTTCTCATTTGGCACCAAAGCTATCGTTCAGTCCCTTTGTTTAGATTTAAGTATACTTGTGGATACAAGCATACTGAATCTAAGTTACATACTCCTACGCTTTCTCCTACACGTGCGCACACGTGTAAGCTAAAGTAGTGGGTCTAAGCAGACCCATTACAACGGGGCAGTGGTTTCTCGCGACCACTGGCCACGATCCGACGGGCCGAAGTCGACGAGATGCCGTTGTGTGCCGCAACGAGCATTCAGTCCCCTCCCGCTCGGTTGCTGTCAAGGACACGTACTTGAACTACTGGCGAGTGGGGTGGCGTAGACATGGTGAGCAGAAGGCAGAAAGCTTGGGAAGGTTAAGAGGCCGGTTTCACAGAGGCGACAAAGTCAGAAAGTGAGAGCAGTGAGAGCAATGCGCAGGCAGCACATTTCATGGCCACTGGTTTGATCTCCGCAAAATCATGTTTGGTCTCCGTTTAACACCCCGTCTCTGACACAATCGGAACGGAAAACAGCATGTAGTGGGGGAGTTAGGCGAAAACGAACTCCGCAACTATGCAATTCAAAACTTAAACGAAAGCGTACCCACTGTAGCTTGTTTGTTTCTACACGAATTGGTGCTCGTCTCGACACAGAATACAAAGTAGTTCCTGAAATATCGCATCCTGAACAATGGCAACACTGCGGCGAGACCGCTTCACCTAGCGTGCCATTTTCATACGAGTACCACCGTTACGTGGACCACGTAGTAAATGGGGATTCCCAAAGCGCACAACATGGACAGCGGAGTAAGAATATGAGAAACAAAGTGCAGCAGGGTGCAGGCTACGAAGAAGGCTGGAATGTCCGTGGACGTGTGGTGAAGACTTCTATCAGGAAGAAGAAGGAGATCCAGACGGTCTTTCTCTCAGCGTATCCACGATGTACCAATAGGGCTAGGTTAAGAAAATGGATTATGAGAGCAGTGACCTCCGCTCGTGATTTCAACGCATTTGGATGGAGATATCATGTTAGAGACGCTGGTTCATCAGCTAAGTGCACTCGACACCTTCTTCAAACAACACATAATCTTAAGACATAATGAAATGTTTAAATTGGCTGGTTTTAAATCAATCACTGCCACTGCGGGGTTCGTTGTTTCAATCCCCCCCCCCCCCCCCCCCCCCCACCACTCCCAGTTCCTGTTGAGACGGGTATAGTGTGTTAAAGTTTCGTACACAAATTGGTTAAGTAGCATGAAATTACATTGTGATTTTTGTTTTACTTCACCGCATTGCTCTGGACTAGCACCACTTTGGACCGGCAAAGGTGTTGACAGAGTGTGGCGATAGCTTTTGCCATCCAGGCACTTCTTGCCATTTCGTTTTCTTTAATCTCTAGCCCTAAAAAAACATTGTCCAGCCATAGACAGTATCTCTCACTTTCGTTCCACAAGACCGGCACTGAGGCCAACGTTGAGATCTACACAGACAGCGGTTCTTACAACAAACAAACTGCTTTTTGAATGTTTTACTGGAGCCGAAGGCAAGTTCGCTACCGTAGTACTGCCTAGTCAAACTCAAGAATGACCTTGGCGGATGAAGAGGTGCCAGCTATCTTCAAACCATCCAAGATATCCTGGAAAGCGAGGCGGTGGCTAATCAGCGAGGCAATCTCGGCTTTGAGGCGCGGCATGGCTGCCATCACTTCCGACATCTCGGTCGGGTAGCCTACCGCGGTCGTGATGGTCATTTCGCTCGTAAGCATGCGCCCCACGGGAAACTGGAGAGGCTTCATGTGAGCTGCAGTGATCACCATACGAGAATGGAACTTGGCCATTGCAATGACGTCCGATAGGATGTTGGGCGCGCCGGCAGCGTCAATGAAGGCGTCTGGGCCAACACCAAGACGGTTGTAGCTCGGGACCTCACCGTGCAATTTCGCGAGCTCCTCGCGAAGGTCAATTTTGGTAGGATCAAAGGCAGCACGCACGCCAAGAGCGCGAGCTCGCTCCAATCGCTCCTCCGCCAAGTCGAGTGCGATCACGTCGGTCACACCGCGATCCACAAGCCACAGAATCATACCCAGACCAATGGGTCCGCAACCGAAGACGACGACCTTGTCTCCTGCCTTGACATTGGCTCGGTTTACGCCGTGCATGGCGACGGCCAGCGGCTCGCACAGCGCTGCAACCTCAAACGAGATTTCATCAGGAATGGGCAGCACCGACTTACCGAGCTCGGCGTCGCGTACCAGCAGCTCTTGCGTGAAAGCACCTTCAGGACCTCCCGAACCAATGTTGCTTGGTGTCTCCATAGGGTTCACAACTACGCGCATGCCGACCACGATGTCCTCAACTTCACTGCCGACCTCCATGACGACGCCAGCCGCCTCGTGACCGATCGCAGTGACTTTCCCAGGAGGGATTCCACCAATGCGAATGTACAAGAGGTCGGAGCCACAGATGCCGGCCACCTTGAGCTTCACCACAACGTCGCGAGGGCCTGTGACAGGACGTTCATACGCCTCGAGACGCACGTCTCCCTGGCCGTGGACTTTGACAACTTGAGCCATCGTGAAAGCGGCGAGGAGCGAGGCTTGGTTTTGGTTGATGTGGTGTGTAGTGCAAGTCGAAATTGCAAGTGAGCTCTTCAATGTGGAAATGCTATGCTGAGTTTAAGATCTGGAGGCCTCCACCTTGCACCGTTCCAGGACGTACAGTGCAAGCTGTCGCTGTTGATGATTATCGATCCAATGCTTACGGCGAACGTGTTTCATTTCCATGAAAGCGCGTGAACAACCATCCACCTGCGTGATTACTGGCAAAACGAACTCCTCAGCGAGAGCAAACTCTGTAGATTTTCAGCTTGTGTTAACGAGGGCAGGGTGCTTTTGCCCCGACCAGATAAACGGTGCTGACATGACGCAGCACTGCGGAATGAACGCAGCCCAATGATGTGAGTCGACCAAAGCAAGTCGTACCTTATCCTGGTAAGAGCCCATATGTGGTGCATACTTTGCTGGCGCTGGCAACGCTGGTGGCTCATGGCGCTGTCGCTACGGACGAAGGTGTTCTTTGAGCGAGGCTTTGGCGGCCCCCACGGCACGAAATACTCGGACATTGATCTCGCTGCCCCCGGACAAACCGTGAAGTCCGTCACGACCCAAGCTGGCGAGCGCGTCAACGGCGTCGGCATCGAAATCACCGACCCCTCTGGAGTGTCGTCCGAATTGTACCATGGCGGCAAGGGTTGCGACCCGAACAAGCTTACTCTGAGTGACGGAGAGTATATCACGGGCGTGGAGGCTCACTGGGGCGAGAAGGGCGACCACACGTTCATCCTCTTTACCACCAGCGCGAACCATACCATCGAAGGAGGCAATCCCACGAAGAACTTCGGCGTCCGCTGCTGGTTTTCGACGGGATCTTTTGTCATGAGCTCTCTTCGCACGTGTATCACTTCCAATTTAGCAGCGCAACCAGCAAAGCCCGGACCGCCAAGTACCAGCGGCCCGGATTGGAGGATAATCAGTGTACAGGAAGCCAGATCTTTGACTTGATCTAAGTACTGCAGACCTAACCCCAGAGAGGAGCTTCATGAGGGGCGCGGACGTCCCCGCCAAGGAGAAGCCTCCGCGAGCGGCGGCGAGGCCTCCGGACGCCCACACGGGAGGAGACAAGCAAGCAGGGGTAGTGGAGAGGCGACGGACGGAGCCATGGCTCAGTCAGGACTCCATAGTACCCGAGACCCAGGCTTTACAGGAGGAGGATGCAGAGATGGCAGAACATCAATCAGTGACGACCGGGCAGCCAGAGCAGAACAGTACGGGCCAGCAACAAGTAGCCGAGGACGAAGGAAGCGGAGACAGGGCCGAGGCAAGCAGCTCGGAGGCAACCCAGTTACCCAGCTTGCCAAAGAAGCGAGGAGAATTAGAGACGGTGGCTTCGGAAAAAGCAATGGCGGAGATATCACCGAGGGAGATGTTTGATGCCGTGGTGGCGGCAATGAAAGAGGCTACGCAGGCGGAGCCAAAAGCAGCGTGGTCCTCGACGATAGAGGAACTCTTTGCACGAGCCCATGACACCGTCAAGGTAGCGGAAGACCTGATACCGGGTAGGAAGCACAGATATCCAAAACTGGGAGCGGATGAGAAGGTGGAATTATGCTCTTTAAGCAAATGTTCGTCCTGGCGGAAGGCACATACGAAGAGTGGACAGACTGCGCAGTGGGAATCACCCAAAAGCTCTACAACACCAGCTGGAGTTTCACGAACATCGTTCTACGAATGGTCAGCAAAGTCAAATGGACCAAGATGCAACCACTGAATCAATGGACCGAAAAGATCAAAAGAGGTGTGACTCAAGAAGGAACAACGACTCAACAGGCCAAAACCCAAGGAGGGTATGAAGACTTTATGTTCAATCCAGCGTTCTTCAGCAATTCAGACATCGATTCGCTGAGAGAGTTATGTGAACGACCGGCAGCGGCGAGCAGCGGCAGACGTCTGCGCGAAGGGACATCGGAGGAATGGAGAGTGATTAGCGGAATAGCGGAAGGCACCATCGTCTGCAGACGTCAGCCAGACTTTCTCAAGAGCGTGCTGGACTCCAAGGAATGTATTAGGCTATAGCGCACGATTCAACGACAGGTAGAAGAAGAGCTACGTTTGCAGCTTCGAGGACAAGCATGAGTCCACCCCGCGCGGCAAGATACGCAAGCTCTTCACGAAGACATCCTGGCGGCAGGCGAGGCAATGCATATGAACACGAAAGCCCTCGGCCATATGCTCCACCTCACCAAGACCATCAGCTACAACCATGTCCAGAGAAGCATCCACCTTTTCTTCTTTGACAGGGCAACGGCGAGGAAGTACCAGTTGCAGCCAACGCCATACAACAGGACTATGTACCAGTTGATGAATGTTCACGCTCCGGACACAGGTTCGGTATGGGCTAGACAACTGGGGAAGGATGGCACGCGCCCAATGCCACAGCGCGAGTACGAAGTCCGCATTCGTAACGTCAACCGATTTACGGATGTCGGCAGGCTTACAGCGTACCTCCAGCAGAACATCACCGCAGCCAGTGAACTAGAGGACATGGACACATGCACCCCGAACTCAAGGACGTCGACGATATGGAAGCTCACAGTCAAAACAGCGGAATGCCCCGACTTTCTACGCGGAATCGTGCGTATAATGTGATACGGGCGTCCACTAGTTCTCCAACATCCGGATGCGCGTCAGCGACTTCAGTGCCTGCGGTGCGGAAACTTCGGCCACACGGTGGCGAGGTGTCGCTATACGGAGAGCCAACTAACTGGCCCGGGGAGCCGAGTCGCGGCCGAACTCGAAGTCGCCAGACTTGAGGACCTCGCCAAGCCATTCGCCAACCTCGACGAGATGAAACAGATGGCTGCTAGACGTCTGGCTCTTCAAGAAGAAGCCGACCGCAAAGCGCAAGCGGCACTGCAGCCCCACCAAGAACGCAATAGTACCTCGCCACGGAAAGTCGAAGACGCTGGTGCCCGCAACGGGCCCGGTGATGGCCCCTCGAAAGCGACGACCCAGGCGAGACAAGTAGTCGACCCGGAACCCAAGAAACAGTGGATCGCAGTGCCTCGAGGCAAGGGCCGATCGCTACTTGCGCACAAGGAATCTCTCCAGCAGAAATTCAAGGCGACAATGTCAAGGTATGCAGACTTACAATATCCTGACGAGAAAGAGGAGGGCGCCAACGGTGTCACGTACGAGGAGGGGAAAACCGAGGATCGACCACCTCGGAACGGAGTAATTGAGGTGTCCTCCGAGGACGAATTCGAAGAAATGCATCAGAACCGCTCACGAAGGAGGACAAGGAAAAGCTGCACCTTGTGACGGCGAAGCCTCCCAAGGAGCACCCGCAACCTCAGCTAGTAACGCTCAAGCAGCGGGAGCGCCAAGCTCTTCAAGCCGCGCTAGACGACGGCCCTGCTGTATTGGGCAAATTAGCACCGCTACCGGAACTCACTGGTCAACCGATCAGTGATTTCTTCAGCATTCAGGAAAATCTCCAACTGAAACCGGTGATCACCCCGGCGTCGGGCAACTGCATGGCCATTGCACTGGCTCAAGCCATAGCGGACGCCAACCTCGAGAACCAAGATGCCAGGTTAGAAGCGATGACGAAAAGCATTAAGAGGGGTATTCGCTGGACCGGGCAGCTTGGCATGCTCGAACAGTTCGACCACTTCATACGGACAAGCATTCTCGTCAATGTTGCTCGGGGATGGCACGGAATGGATTCACAGGAATCGACTAAACAATTCCGGTGGTACCTTCATGACTCTACGTGTATAAGCAATGAGCGAGCTCAGCGTCAGTTAATTCTCCATCACAACAGCCAGGAGATCAAGCGCATGAGATGGCAACATGATAATTCAAAGTGAACATTTAAAAAGAAAAAAATTCTAAAGGAAATGTCTCCAAACCAAAGTGGTGGACTGTACACCAAAATGGATTTACGTGCCACACTTCATCGGTTCACCGCATTTCAACAACGTCGGCGCAATGCAACGCCATTTTGTTGACGAGCCGAACGTCCATGCACTTCATGGAGCTGTCAGCTGCCTTCTCTAGTAGCTGTATTCTTCGCTCCCCCATCTAACCGTAGGGCACGTTAAGCATCTCGTCGTGACCAAGGGCCAGGTAGTGCTTGAATACTGCCTCTAGAGCGCTGAAGCAACTTAAGAAACATTCGTTAGAAATCACACTGTACTGTAAATAATAGGATACCTTACCTTCTATCGGGTTGCACATCGGAGAGTACGGCGCCAGGCGAAGAAGCACCAAACCGTCACGCCCACGTACGAGATTTTCTGTCTGGCTGTGGGCGGGCGCGTTGTCGAGCACTATTACCACCGGTTTTCCCGAAAAATACGTTTGGTACGTCTCGTGGGCCTTAGCAGCGTCGTACACGGTGTCGTCAACGCGGCGTTCAACTCCATCCGGATGCTCCCGCGCTGCTAGGCATAGTGTAGCAGCCTCACCTCTGGAGACCGCACGCTGCAACTGGAGGTTGTTGCTTTTGCTCGGGGGCAGGTTCATGACAGCTCGGTCGCCTCTCTTCGCTCTTCCTTGGGATCTTTTGCAGTAAAGATTGAAGTTCGTTTCATCATAATATATAATGAAAGCGTGTGGTCTGCGCAAAAGTCATTCGCTTGTCGATGTTAGTAGCATTATTACAGCTCGCCGGCTCAACGCGGACCTATAAAAATAATATAATTGTCAATGTTAATATAAAGATGCACATGGTCCAACGCGGCAAAATACTATCGCTGCATATCTGCTTGAATGTATACAGCTTACCGCACAGCCTTTGACTAATAAGCGATTTGCTAATGGTCGCCCCAAACTCAAGCCAAACCAAGTCCTTCATCTGCCCGAGTGTGTACAAGCAATTCTCTTCGAGATAGCCGTCTAGCCCCTCCTCTATCTCTGACGTACACTTTACATTGGACACGCGGACGCCTCCGCGCTGCTTTACCGCAGGGCTGCTATGCGGCGCGCAGTTGTTGGAGGGATGGCGTTGTGGTGCGCCACCAGCATCCAGTCCTCTCCTTGGCGGAACGCGTTCAGCACGCGAATGCGACCAGTGAGGGTATGCCTGATCTTGGTCAGCATGGGGCTTCAGTATGAAGTTGGTAAATGAGCAGGAATCCTGTGTCTTGTTTCGCACGTTAGTGCAGACTCGCATATGCGCGCGAACCACTCGCCTCCAGTCATTCTCGGCTTGTCCGTTTTGAGATTGTTGTGCAGCCACGTTGATTTTTTTTTCTAACATGCTATTATATATATAAATGTTTCTGGTACTTCAGTTACTTCACACCACATTGAAGACCTCTGTCGTCATATAGCCCTGGCAAAGGTGTAGAATATGTTATATCTTAATGACAACAAGCCATGCGCTCGTGTATATTCGTATGAAATTGTTTATATCTTTGAATCAAACTTTGAAATCCCGGGTAGGCAATTTGATTGGTAAAAACAACTAGAGGATATTGCTGGGCAGTACTATACAGTACATGCAGTACGGTACTGTTAAAGTCGGGCCCAGTGCGACGCGTTCTAAATTTCAAAATCAAGTGAATACGAAAATATTTTAAAATATTGTCATTTTTGCAAACGATTTGCTTTCATGATATCCACCCTATCCGTACATCAACTAGTATTGGTAGGTACTGACGTTTTATGTGATGTCACTCCCAAATGATTTGATGTCGCACTGCAACACTGGGGCCGATAAATACGGTACTTTGTTGAGCTGGTAGTGTGGTGTGAAAGGGTATTTATCTTGACTTGTTGAGTAAGATTATTTGATACCCCCGTCCTCGTCATGGCCGCTTTTTTTCTTCCTTTCTGTCTTGTCGTGCCCCAGTTTACTCGCGTTTGGAACGAAATACCATTGACTTCCTGTTGCGATGTTGGCAAAACATAACGCTGTCGACAATCTAGATAGTAGAGGATGTACGCCTCACCGTTGGCCTTTCTCGCCAGTTTGCCATGGCACTTGTGAAACGCTTCTCGGCCTTGGCTTTCTCGTACCTCGCCTTATTGGCCTCCTGAGCCCTGGCTATGCATTTCCCGCAGCGGGTATACCGGTAGCGCGTTGGAAGTGCCTTGCTCCACTTCTGGCATATATGCAGGGCGACGCGTCGACCACAATCGCGGAGGTATCTTTTCCGGCAAGCCTGACATTTTTTGGTAGGGCTGGGAGAGTCGACGAAAGCATTCGACCGCACCGGCAGTACGTGGTTTTGTCAATCAAAGACATCTCTTCGCATGGCGTTTGTTCCTCGTCTTACAATACTTGGTGCACGTCTTGTACAGAGCGCCGTTCGGCTTCACTTGGGGCTCGAACAGCTGTTTACAGCATGCGCAGGACGTGCCATCCATCAGAAGAGAAGTAAAGCTTTGACGCTTGGTACCCGCCTTGCTCGGAACAACACGTGCGCATTCCGCTGCAAGCCAGGCCTTGTCAATTTTAATTGCCCCCCCCCCATGTTTCTTGTTTGTGCTGCAGAATGCAGCGATCGACTGGAAAAAAATATCCATGAATAACATTAGTCATGTTAACTATTATAGCAAAATCTAATGTGTACTCACTCTTATTAGGCTGATAATGGTATGTTAGACTCTCTGATGATAACTCCATACCGTTCTTTGTTGGATTTGCAGGTCCCGTAATCGCACAGATGTTGTCAACGATGAACGTTTTCTGATGAGTAGTCTTGTAGTCCTTTTCTTAAACGAAAATGTCGATGCTGGCGTCTAGCAATTTCTCCACAAGTGGCATCTCGTAAGGCGCCAACAACTGCCCTCTATTCAGCAGCAGCGAGATCTTGCCTATCTCAGCTTTCGAAAGTAGAATTCCACCGACACCTAACTCTGTAAGCGAATACACCATACCTTTAATAGTATCCTGCGCAAACGCGAGCGTTCGCTTGAACCTGGTTCCAAACTCGGCATTCCCGTAAGAGAATATGATTTCCGATGGCGGAATCCCCTTGATCTTGCACGTAATTTCCGAAAACGTGGACGCCTTGATACCCAGCCGCTGATCTTGCTGCCGCTTGGCGAGGCTAGGTTTAACCTTCAACAGATCGTGCAGCTGGCGATTCACGCGTAGCGGTTGGTGCTCTGGTATAGCCCTAGGGCCCACTTGGTCCCATAGTTTACCTCGTAGGAACTTGTCGTGAATTATTGTCACCGTTTTGCCGGAGCGTACGGGCTGACAGAAGCGTCCGACAGCAACAAAATCAATCTTCCTCTTGGAGCGCACGAAACCCATCAGCTTCCTGACGCTTTTTGTGCGCTCTGTTGACGTCGTCCGCGCTGCGAGAGGGGCGCTTTTAGTTTTAGCGCTCGGCGCCTTGTTCGACTTGGGCTGGTGTGGCATCTTCGTTTGTCAAAGCAAAACCTCGAATGAGGGTCGTTTGTCAGTATGGGAGACATACATGTGTACATACAAATATAGTTTTAGTTGTACCCAGCTTGGGTGTGAATGAAGTCACCCCGAAATACCCCATTTGTAGTTTGATTTAGGTTTTCTTTGTCGAGAAAGCTACAGGATGGTTCCATCCATATCCATTGATCACTGTGTCATCCACAGACGCAAGAATAACATACCCTGGAAGTGAGGAAGCGTCCATCGGATTCAAGTTGGCCCGTGCCTGTATAAATTGCGATGAATGGGTTGATCAAGTGTCCCGTCCCAGCAACCCAAGAAGGTCCAAGCCACCACCGCTTCAGGAAAAAAGTTCGATAATGACACCGGAAACCATGGCGGCATGGACGGGTGGTATTTCAACATACCAAGACCCTATCCGGGGACGATGTTGGTTAGCACGAATCGGTTGGCTTAATGGGTTTTCATTTGCCCATGATAGCGGTGTTCTGCGCGCAATTGGTCCGAGGGTGTTTGCAGCTTCAACTCAGACATCTCGATGAACGACATATCTTTGGCATTAAAGATTTTTAATCGGTCGCATGACGACACCGGTGAAGAGAAAACGTTTGGGTCGGTCAGATGATCGCCACTGGGAAGATTTTGGAATGAAGTCCAAAGAGCGTGCGAACGCTAATTACGCGCACCCAACGTGCACATCTGACGAGATCGTAGGTCAAGTTAATTAAATGCATGCGATTGAAGGGCAAACGTTCTTGGTATGCTAGGCAACCCCTCCTCACGGGATGGGCACACTTTAGCTTCTGCGGCAATATGTTGACTGGCTACCGTACAGGCTCATCACGATTGCCACTCAGCCTACCTAGCGTCGGTTTGACAAAGTAAGTATGAACGGACGGGATGATCTGCATTGATTTTATTGTATATGTTCACGTTGAAGCTAGTATGGCTATTACTAAAACCCACAAATTCAATTGCATTGCTGGTTTGCACAGCTGGGCTGTACCTGGTTGCAATCCGTAAGATAATCACGCTGAGGACGTCAATCAATGACCACTACACCGACAAGAACCGGTTTTTGGCTGTTGCATACGAGCTACAACGCTTCCGTTAAATCTAAACAAATATCGTGCATGGCACGCACACGTGTCGCGGGAAGTCCCGCCTATCAAATTCGAGAGCCATGGCTAAATATTTTGGAATGGCCGAGCACCGCAGTGCCATATCATCATATGTATATTTGTCGATGCAACGATCAAGACTGATCTGATGACCCCCCCCCCACTCTGTCCTAGTCGTCCAACTTTAAACTTTTAAACTTCAAGAACCAGCGTTCACCTAGCCGAGAAAGCGCATCAATCCACCAATAAGAGACCATAGCGATTACTATTATCGTCAAAGGGCGGACATTCAAGGAATGAAAAAAATGCCTCTTCACACGTACGAATCTGGCGTTCAAGGTTTCCTCGACTGGTAAACGGAATATATGTCCTAGTTTTCGTATCCACTATGAAGAGGATTAAGGGTTCGTCTTACGAGTGTTTCTTCTAGGGCCGCACGTTTGGGATACCAACACCAGGGTTAGTTCCACTGGTAAATACATTCACAGCTGTGTCAAAGCTTTGTCAAATCTGCGGGATGCCAGGAACGTCAAAGCGAACCCGAGTTAATGCGGCTAACACTGAGATCCCTTCGTCGACTAAGAAGTTGTACACTAAAGGTAATACAGGTTTACTTCCTAGCGTCGTGTCACCTATATGTTTTTTCGTTGTATAGATACCCAAGTCGGGAACAACAATGTGGGGCGAACTCCAATAGCCGCTTGCCAACTTCCTGCGAACACGAAGCCGATATTGTCGAAAGTTGAAGATAAAACCATTTTTGAGATATCCCAGACCATTGCTGATTTGTTGTGATCGTTCCGTTATGTGGTTGTTACAGCTGCAATGCGCGAAAATCCGACGACCAAGGCATTAATCGCTATCGTGCGCATGCGCGTCGTCGTGTGGATTTCGCGCCACGTGTGAGCTTATTTCGGCTATATTTTGTTGATGGAGACGCCCCGGAGTCTAACAACGAGCTCCCCCTGGTAAGTTGCGGGCTTGTCTCCCAAAGGAAAATACCCACACTAACGTTGTTGTCTGTATGCTTTCGCTGCAGACGTTCAAGAAAAACTTCGGCACTGAGCCCCAAGTTGTGAATTCGATTCTACTCACGGTGACGATGCTCAATACTGATCGAGTTCCGGACGACGCCCTACCAATGGACAAGATTACCATCCTGATCCAGCACTGCACGCGTCCAGAGTTGTACTTCGACCTTGAAGCGCGGTTGGTGACCGACTGACTAGTATTGGGGTTGAACAGTGAGACAGGGAAAATGCCGCCGTAAGGGTGCTCCCAGCATTTTATACTCTACCAAAACGTACCTGGCACATTTCGTCGTAAAATGTAAGGATATAATTTTAGTGAATTAAGTCTGGTTACACAGAACTATGCCTTCACGAATATGATGCAACACATAATGCAAGAAGCAAACCAAACTCAAACATAGCAAAGGCATCAGAAAAGTCGATCGTGTCGTTGTGTATGAACCCATTTTAACACTCGTAGTTTACCAGTAATTGATGGCTGAAACGCGAGAGCTCCAAGCATTACACAGTCCAAAGTCATACATCGGAATGGTACGAATAGTCTTAATGTAGCGGGGCTACACATTCGGTTCACCTCCTACCTTAGTGCAACATGCACTAAGGCATACATTCAGGTGACCACCACAGGGTGGTCCACATTCATAGCAAAAGGCATATGACTGGTAGAAAGTAACACCTTTCTACCAATGAGAGTCATTCAATAGATAGGGGTTCTGCCAGCCATCCAATGGCAGAACCTCTCATTAGAAATATCAGTTTTAGGAGGAAACCCCATTTACAATCAATACAGTTCTCATTTACCACCAAAGCTTTCGTTTGGTTCGTTTATCTAGGTTTAAGTATACTTGTGGATACAAGTATACTGAACTTAAGTAAATTACTCCTACGCTTCCTCCTACACGTGCGCACACGTGTAAGCTTAAGTAGTGGGTCTAAGCAGACCCATTACACCTGGTAGCACTTTGTAGTCCGTCCAACGACCGACTAACACGTTCGTATGGAATACGAACGCGGGGCTGAGAACCTGCCCTCGGACAGTAACATGTCCGTGGGTAGCCCAAACACGTCTGCAACGCATGTTGCGCGTGCAGACTGCCCCCACCTGTCGGAACCAGAGTGGGAGGCCCTCCAACGACTGTCAACAGTCATTGGGGAAGCGGCGGTAGCAACGATGTTGCGAACGCTATCACCGACGGAGCAACACGGTGTTGCTCTGGGTTTCATCGTGAAGGAACAGCGTGAAACCGCTGCTCGAACTTCGGTGTCGCCATCGGCCACACCGCGCGTGGAGTCATTGAAACTCCACGTAAGCAGCTACGTTGGAAGAGAGGGGGAGCCTCTCCTCCGTTGGCTTGTCGAGGTCGACACTGCCATTACGGCTCGACGTATCGTCGACCCGTTGTCGAAGGTTGCGTTCGCCATGTCATGTCTTGGCGGACGAGCGAGGAGTTGGGCGTACGGACGCCGACTCACAGATCCTACGTGCTTTAGCACGTACGAAGAGTTCAAGGAGGAGCTCAAACTAGCGTTTGAGCCCCCGCAAAACGAGTTCCGATCGAGGGCGGAGTTCCTCGATCTGCAACAGGGCAAGCATGACGTGCATGCTTACGCCCAAAGAGCACGGTACTCGGTCTCGAACATCGTGACCAACCCGATCGACGAGGCGACAAAGGTCGTCACGTTCATGAAGGGCCTTAGAGATGGGCCTGTGAAGACCTATCTCTTCCGAGAGTATCCAAATACTCTCGAGGCTGCAATTGCGCTTGCAATGCAAGAAGAGTTTAGCCTGCGGCAGGCTAAACTGCATGTGAACGCCCCACGGCTGATGCCACGACCGGTGGCAAGGCCGTCGGGAGGTCCCGAACCAATGGACCTCTCGAGTGCGACAGCTGCTGGTTCCCAGCAGCGTCGTGGATCAACGAATGTGCGTTGTTTCCGCTGCGGAAACATCGGTCACTATGCCCGCGAGTGCACAGCACCTGTGCACGCGGCGAGGAGCCGTCGTGGCGATACTGGGTATCGCCACGGGCAATCAAAAAACTAAAGGGACCAGCAGGCGCGGGGCGCCCTGCTGGTGATGCGATCGAGCGTGTCGACATCGGACACGCTGCAATGAAGATCGCTGCCCCCAGTGAGAGTCAATCTCACTGCAAGAAGCAAGATGACAAGCCGAACCTTGTCATCCTGAAGGTAAGCTCGAAGAGAGAGAAGTCTCTTCGTGCTCTAGTGGACTGTGGTGCGTCGAACAACTTTGTTCGACTGCAGAGCCTTCCAAGGCTTGACTTCGAGGAGGTGGAAACACCTCGAAGTCTATTGGAAGTGAGGCTAGCAACGGGTGTCGTTGTTAGAACCGAGAAGCGTATCGTACGCGTACGCTTCTCTTACCAAGAGAAGGAGTTCGTCGACGAGCTTATCGTCCTCGAACTGGACGATAAGTTCGATATGGTGTTGGGCATGCCGTGGCTTGCACGGCATGATCCGGTGATCGACTGGACGAAGCGCACGATCGTGCGCTTCGGGAACAGCAGCAGCGCGACAGAGAGCGATGGCCCTGTCGGCGCAGCACATGCACCACGTGGTGCATGCGGCCCTCCATCAGAGACAGCGCGGAATGCGGCTGTCTCCGGTCACCCGAAGCGAACGCCAACGACTGCGAGAGTCGTTGGAAGAAGATGTGAAACGAATCAGCAGGGCCTGGTTCAATCCGATTCGAGAGGGTCTCGAAGCGTCCGGGGCGACGCGGTAGTGTCGACAGCTAATGTCGACACACAATTGGTCGAAAGACACTCCGCCGTTAGGCGTCGAGGTAAAGAAGGCGCGTCGGCTCTGGGAGCCGACGCTGCAAGCAGTGCGGACGGTTGCAAACGTCCCGCACCGGAAATGCTTGCGAGCTCGCGTGCAGCCGGGCTGCACGACGAAGCGGTGCGCGATCAAGCCGGGCTTGAACGCGTGCGCCCGCGGGTAAAACCCGCCGGCGAATACAAGGAACAACTGTCCACGGCCGGGCCTGGACAAGAAGAAACTCGCGGAGCCGGGCTCCGCACGAGAAGTGAACGGCGCAAGCAAGAAAAGCTGCGCAAGTCTCGGTCAGGGACCGAGACGCTACAAACAGTGTCTGCCGGGCAGACACAGGAGTTGGAGACGACCGTCGAGACATTGAATGTCTTGACGCGTACGAGTATTGGTCTCCAATACAAGAAGATGAGGCTGAATAATCCTCCGACGTTAGCGTCGGAGTTGATGTCGCTCCCAGTCACAAGCTGGAAGCGTTTCGCTCGCGAACTGCACGATGGACGCATCGAGCAGATCTGCATCCTCTCGGACGTCGAGAGGATGACGTGTGAAGCAGAAGAGCTGAATCAGCTCATCTCTGAGGGCGCGGACGCCCTCAGCGCGAAGTCGAAGAAGGAACGCTTCGACGAGCAAGGCTGGGACTCGCTCAAGGCGAGCCCCTTTTACAAGGTCTTGCGTGAATACAAGGATGTACTCCCGGACGACATTCCTGCGGAGTTACCGCAGGACAAGGGTGTCCAGCACGAGATTGATCTCGTGCCGGGAACGAAGTACTGCGTCACGCGACAGTGGCCACTGCCGCGTGAGCAAGTCAAGGCAATCGACGACTTCTTTGAAAGTCGTCGCAATGCAGGACAAGTGCGGGAATCGAAGTCCCCGCACAGCGCGCCTACGTTCTGTGTGAAGAAACCACAGGGCGGGTGGCGCATCGTTCATGCGTACAACAAGCTGAACGATGCGACGGTACCGGCACAGACGCCGATACCTCGAAAAGATGTGATCATCGATTCGATGACCTCGAGTACTATCTTCAGTACTCTGGATCTGAGAGACGGGTTCTATCAGATCCTCATGCGTGAGAGTGATATCCCTCTCACGGCGGTAAGCACTCCGAGCGGCATGCTCTGGGAGTGGCTCGTGATGCCGCAGGGGCTGAAGAACGCCCCAGCAACGTTCAACAGGTGCGTCACGCACTTGTTGCGCTCGGTGCGCGACTTCGCACCGAGCTATTTCGACGACGTGTTCATTCACAGCCGGGCTGTGAATGGGAAATCGGATGTGGAGATGCATACAGAGCATCTCCGCAAGTTGCTTGAGCTCATGCGAAAGCACAAGCTCTATGCGAACCTGAAGAAGTGTATCTTCGGGGCAACCGAGATACCCGTACTTGGGTGTCTCGTGGGGAAGAACGGCGTACGCCCTGACCCAGGAAAGGTCAGAGTGATCAATGAATGGCCTACGCCTTCAAACGTAAAGGAACTGCGGCAGTTCCTTGGACTCGCCACGTACTTGTGCAAGTACGTGAGCAACTACGCGGGCAAGATTCGCCCGCTGTCGCAGCTCTTGAAGAAAGAGGCTGCATGGGAATGGACTGCTGATTGTCAGCAGGCCTTCGAAGCAGTCAAGCAGGGCTTGACTGAGGCGCCGATCTTGGCGGTGGCCGACCAAGATCGCCCATTCCACGTTGTGTGCGATGCATCCGATTTCGCGATCGGATGCGCACTGATGCAACTCGATCACGAAGGTCGTGATCGTGTGGTTTACTACCAATCGCGTCAGCTGAAGCCAGCTGAGCGCAATTACCCGGTACATGACAAGGAACTCCTTGCCATGAAGTATGCACTCGCAAAGTTTCGAGTGTATCTACTTGGGAGTAGACCATTCGTGGTCTACACCGACCACGCATCGTTGCGTACGGCGATCAAGTCGCCGCACATATCACAAAGAATGGCACGGTGGCTGTCATTCTTTGCTGAATACAACTTCCAGGTTGAGTACAAACCTGGAAGGTTGAATGTCGTGGCCGACGCGCTTTCGCGTCGACCAGATTATGCGGTGCAAGAGGCCGACGCCAACGCAGTTGGCGTCGTCAGGACGACTACACCCTCGTCGTCCTTGCTGGACGAAGTGAAGGCCGCATACGCACATGATGCGGATGCGAAGCAATTGGTGGAATACTTCTCCACACCTTCTGACAAGTCTCGTCAGAAGCTGGCCAAACACCTTCGTGCCAGTGTACACCGTTATCGTGTACACAATGGTCTGCTGCTTTACAGCGCAGTCGACGACAACGCAGATCGCATTGTCGTGCCGAATGATCATGAGCTGAAGCTCAAGATCACGTATGAATACCACGATGCCCCGACATCGGGACATCCTGGCCGTGAGAAGACATATTTGCTTCTCACGCGTGACTTCTATTGGAGTCACCAGTACAAGTGGGTACGCAAGTACGTTCGTGCTTGCGAGGTATGTCAGCGCGTGAAGCCTGCGCCCAACTCGCAGGCTCCGCTTCAATCACTACCGACTCCGTCGGAGTGCTGGCAGTCCATTTCAATGGACTTTGTTTTTGGTCTTCCGCAAGACAACAAGCGGAGGACTGGTATTGTGGTCTTTGTTGACCGCTTCAGCAAGATGGTGCATCTTGCTGCAGTACCAGCCGAGGTGACAGCCAAACAGACGGCATGTCTGTTTGTCGACATGGTGTTTAGACACCATGGTATGCCACTCGACATCGTGTCGGATCGGGATCCGCGCTTTACAGCGCGATTCTGGCAAGAAGTGTTTACACTTCTTGGGACGCAGTTGTCCATGTCGACTGCGGATCACCCGCAGACCGACGGACAAACCGAGCGTGTCAACCGCGTGCTGGTTGACACCATGAAGAGCTACGCGCACTCGTTCCATCAATGGAGCGACTGCTTGCCGATGGCGGAGTTCGCCATCAACAACTCGGTGCATGTCTCGACAGGACACACACCGTTCTACGTGAATGCCATGAGGCACCCACGCGTACCGAGCGTACTCGGTGCGGTAGCTCCTTCCTTAAGTGGGGGAGGATATCCGGTTAATTCAAAACAACCGGATAAGCACGCTGATACAAGCAATGTATCAGCTGTGACGACTCGCGCACGTACTGCGCGCAGTCATGGCGACGACAAGACAGTGTCTACGACGGGCGTAGACACTTTAAACCACAACGGACATCACGCGCAGGCCGGGCCTGCTGCGAACAAGGAGCACGAACTGAACCAGGGGTTCAGCTCGGATGCAATGGACTTTGTCCAGCGTCGACAAGCCGTAATTCGGTTTGTCCAAGATGCAATAGCAGCTTCTGTCGATCGACAGAAGCTGAACGCCGATAACACCGGCAGGGTAAACACAAATGAATTCAAAGTTGGTTCATTAGTTCTGTTAGCTACGAAGAACCTAGCTAAACATGCATTTTCCGATTTCGGAGCAAGCAAGCTTACTCCGCGCTTCATTGGGCCATTCACAGTGTTGGCGAAGCATGGCAACGCGTACACACTGGACATACCGTCCAGCATGCGCTTACACCCAACGTTTTACGTTGGGCGACTGAAGCCGTACGTGCAACACGAGTCACCTACGTCTGGTGACTCGCCAAAGCGCTCTCGAGCGCGGCGACGCGCTTCGAGACGCCAGAGAGTCTCGTCCCGACCTCGACCTTTACGTTCGAGGTCGTCTGCGCAACCTCCGCGAGCTGAGCCTTTAACAAGCTCAGCTCCTGACGCAGAGCAGCGAACTGCGACGCTTGGAGACGCTCAACAGCCTCCAAGCGAGACTCAAGGTTTGGTTGACCAAACCCGGGGCGTCTTCCCGCCCCCCCCCCCCCCCCCCCCCCCCCCACCCCCGTTGCGAGACGCACGCGGGGCAACTCGCTGGATCGTCCAGCGAATTGTTGGTCATCGGAACCAGACCCGAGGTCCGGTTCATTTTCGTATTCGTTGGAGAGGATTTCCTCCCCAACACGATACGTGGGAATCACGGAATGTCCTGATGGAGGACATTCCGGAAATGGTGACGGCGTACGAAGGCCGCCACCGCCACCTCCGCCGAAGGGCGTAAAACTTGGGCGAGCGCTGTAGTCGCCTACAGCACTCGGATAAGTGCTGCGATTATCCGCAGCACTAGAAGACGCCTGCGCCTGAAAACTGGCGCGCAGGGTCTTGAGGTCGTCAGGTACACACATGGACGTGTACCCGTTGACGTCCCGCTCGGTGATGCGTACTGCTCCAGGGTAGCAGTACTCACAAGCAGTGTCATAAGGCACTGCGCAAGGAAGTCCAATACCGACTGCACCATGGTGCAGTCGTTCAAGTTTACCACGCTTCGAGAACTTCTCGTAGCGCTCCCGCGCCTGGCTAATCCGGTCGCGATAGCCAGCGGGGTTCTTGTTGAAGTTTTCAACAAAGGCACTCCAACTTTGACAAAGTGCCTGCCACTCGGGCACTTTGCTTCTGCGAGAAGTCTTCTTGCTCGCAAACCATCGGAGCTCATGGAAGAGCCCGATGTAGTAGTCGTGCCTTTGATTCGTTAACGGATCAAAGTGTACTCGCTTCGCGACGTCATCGTCAACGATGGCGTTGCACGAATACAGCGCGTACAGATTCGGTGGCGCGGTCGCACCGAATCGGCTGCCGATCTCAGACTGAGACGGCATCCACGGCTCGCGCACTGGTTCAGTGCGCGAGGCCGCAACAGCAGCGGATGGAGTGGAGTCATCTCCATCCCGCGGAGTCGACAAGGCTCCAGCGGCAGCGAGCGGTGTTCCACTGCCGCTGCGCGAACGCTTCGAGCTCGAAGCGTTCGGGTCGTCCTCGCGTGGACGACGCAGACCCACATTGGGGTCAGTGTGGCCCGGAGACAAGATGTCCTTGTCTCCATCGAGTTCCCCCTCCTCGACTTCGCTTCCGTAGTCGAGGGGAACTCCCTCTCCACCCGGAGAGTAGATACCCACTCCGGTTTCGACAGCAATAATCTTGCCTGTCTTGTTTCGGATGGCATGTTTCTCATGCCATCTCGAGTGGTATCCAGCAACAGAGAGGCGACTCTCTGTTGCCGCGCTTGTCGGCATCGCCGTCGAGGCGATGCCAGTAGCGGTCGTGGCTGAGGCAGCGGCCGTCGTCGCCTTGGAGGCGACGACAGCACTTGCTGTTGCCGAAGCGGCCGGCGTCTTGGACGAAGACGTCGTTGGCGTGCTCATTGGGAATGAGCACGTGTTCTCCCGAAGAAAATACGGATTGACGTGTCGAGACCGGCACGTCAAATCCTAACGGGGGGATGGTGTAGCGGGGCTACACATTCGGTTCACCTCCTACCTTAGTGCAACATGCACTAAGGCATACATTCAGGTGACCACCACAGGGTGGTCCACATTCATAGCAAAAGGCATATGACTGGTAGAAAGTAACACCTTTCTACCAATGAGAGTCATTCAATAGATAGGGGTTCTGCCAGCCATCCAATGGCAGAACCTCTCATTAGAAATATCAGTTTTAGGAGGAAACCCCATTTACAATCAATACAGTTCTCATTTACCACCAAAGCTTTCGTTTGGTTCGTTTATCTAGGTTTAAGTATACTTGTGGATACAAGTATACTGAACTTAAGTAAATTACTCCTACGCTTCCTCCTACACGTGCGCACACGTGTAAGCTTAAGTAGTGGGTCTAAGCAGACCCATTACACTTAATCACATCTTGGCTTGGATAAATAAATGCGGTAGCCCTACTTTTTTCTTTTCAGCGACAGTATACTAATTAATCTTTAAAAGGCGTACCAAAACCTGTAACAAATAGGCTTCTACACTACACATTTGCAAATCCAAACTTGTAGCAGTGTAAGGCAAATCCGTATGTCCCTTAGATAGGAATTTTATTTTAAAATAACGAAATGCAAAACAATCAGTATAGACCAATGCCGATTTAGTACAGAGCAAAGAGCTATGTACCGTACTCCATCGGCTCTCCGCGAATCGCTGGTGCCACTGAAACTGCACAATGGCGCGCCATCGTATTCACTAATCAAAGGTTCATACAGGGCATGCAGTGTTCTGCAGTCCTTTGCAGTAGCTGTATACGAAGCTCGGTTTTCTGGCTGTGCGGCGCGTTGAACATCTCGTCGTACCTCAGCGCAAGGAATACCTTAATGCGGGCCCTAAAAAAAACTAAAATAACCTGCACAACAAGCACGAAAGTCAGTTCTTACATGCAGCCATGTTAGTTTTGTACTCGCCCTCTACATGGGCGAGAACGGGCCCAAACATAGCAGCTTCAGGTCTGCCCGGGATTGGACAAGCCCCTCCGTCTGCCTATGAGCAGGGGCATTGTCCAGTACAATGACGATGCCCTTACCGACAAAGTTGGCGCGAAACACGTCGTTGTCCTTGACCGTATCATACACCGCGTCCATAAACGCGGCGTTAATCTCCATCTTATCAGCTGAGACGGCGCATAACCAACTAATGAGAATACACAGAAAACAGATCGTTCATTAAGCTTTGGATGCTCACTAAACACCTTTCAAAGGACGACACTTGATCAGCGCGGCAATTCGTGCCATCATTTCGTGTTCCTCTTTCGAACATCTTCACGATCAGTGTTCTCGTGCTGCTCTCACTCCAGCTCTCGTTTGTTTGTCCATGCCTTGGCTGCAAGTTGAACTATTTGATGATAGAGATCCATCCGTGCAGGTCTCAGCGTGCTATCGCCTGTAATAGTGTGACCGGTGTCGCTGTTGCATTTTCCTGGATGGAGATGCTCTAATTCACGCACGTGCGAAAGGGAGTAACCAAGGGTAGTATGATAGTAACCTTATTTGAGAAAATGGAATATTGCTCAAGGTTTCCAATTATGTGGTGGCCACCAAACAACATCTCTTCGCGCTCTTATTCGAAGTTTGAAAAACTTTGTTTACGACTGTTCCGTCCTCCGTAGACCACACTTATTTGTTAACCATACCGTGGAGATTTTATCGATGTGGACCACAACACAACCCCAGCAAAGAAACTGTACCGATGTGGACCACTACACCAGCAACGGCTGCTACACAACGCCGTTGTCAGAAAGCAATTGCCTTGCTGCTGCTCACATCTCACGAAACCGATGACGACCAGACACATACTGAACCACACCGTGTAGAAAAAGCGAATTGGACCGACATAAAGGGTGGTGATGAAAATAAGCTTGCCTCTGCATCACAGACGGAACTGAATCGCCTTAATGACATTTGTACTTTTATTCTTCAATGTAAAATATGTAGGCTGGGCTCGCGAGCGATGAGAAACAAGTACACAAAAAGTGAAACTCTCGAAGCGTAAAAGCAACGGTATAATCCAAACTACCAGAAGCGCAGCCATAATCCTCAGAACCAAGCCAAGGCTGCTGCAGTGTGAAACAACACTACTGTGTGTCTCAGGGTGAACATCCACGTGTACAGGCTATCGCGTTTTCGAGCAGTCGCGCTCTGCGGAAACCCACGCTTCATGAGTCCTACGCACGCTGCTTCTGATTCTCAAGCCCCTATTGAAGTTTCGTCAAACGCACAAGTGGTGCTATCTATATTGTGGCGGTACTGAGTGATTTCTCCACTGTTTCTACTGTCGTGCCTTGTCGTGCTGCTGCTAGTTCTACGAAACCATTGCCTGGATTCGCCATAGTGCCGTGGCCGGCCAACGTGCAACAACTCCATAAATACTGCAACCCAGACAATATCCGATTGGATTATACGTTCGCGCTCGGCCAGTGTGGCAGCAGCAATCAGTGCAAGATTGAAACCTGCAGCAACGCCCGTCGCAGGCTTATATGTACACCATCAACGTGTCGGTTCGGAGCTAATCCTGATCGCTGTCAAAGTATACTACGAGAACGCAAGGCTATACAGCTGATAAGATTTCGAGCTACTAGGGAGTATGTCGTTTTGGTACCTGAGCAGATTCCTCGCGGGACGATATTGGACGAGTTCTTCGGCAAGATGGAGTGCTAGCCTAAGCAAATTATGCCTAACGACGGGTTCCGGTTAGTTTTAAAACCCGATCCAATAATGGAAGGCAATTGCAAATGGACAGTCGTGAGCGACGTGGGCTCGTTGCCTGGGCAAACTACCCCTGCACACCCGCTGCTGGGTTTTTCCATATTGGATATGGTCGAGTTTCTACGGTAGTGGCGACTACGTTCCTCAATATGGAGTCCGGCGAAGAGCTTGCCGTCTCATACAGTAAAATAACTATGGTTTATCTGTCAGTGTGGCTTTCAACGATGTTGCCGTGCTCACATCCAGGACTTAGAAAAAGGCGTCCAAGCTGGCTGCGGAGTAACCGTATCAGAATCGACATCCAGATTTTAGTATGAAGTGATACAATATATTATCACTTTTACGACAGCACGAAAATAGCTCAAGTACAAAATGTACACATAGAACGAACTCATCGCCATGTACAGATACGCAGGCGTTTTGACCATTAACAACTGCTTTCATTTATCATTTCCCGAGGGAAGAAACGTAGGCATCAGTTTGAACTATTGCATTTGTTGATTACCCCGCTAAACGATGAACCTGTGGACAGGTGTCAAGACCACGCGGCTATCTAAACTACATCAAACAAGAGCAGGGCTGCTGCTATCAATTCTAGATGAACGACCACCAAACAGCTCCTCTTACACAACCTCTCTAGCTGTGGACAGGACCGGGAAGGCACGGATCGGAGAACGTTGCGTCTCAACGAGAGTACAATCAGAGGCGCACCAAGTGTTATCGACAAACCGATTCGTGAATACTAAGGCAAACCAAGCGAGCGCTAACGTACCACGGGATCTACCTGAACCATGTAATCATAAAGGCTACTTGTTAAATCCGCGGTTTGGCTTGGCGCTCCCCCCTCAGCGAGAGGGTTGCTGGATCTGCAAAGGATCACATTTTGCTCAGCAATGTCTAATTGCTACTGATGCTCAGAAGGCTGAAGCTCGGGTGCGCCTGAACTAGCTGCGCGCTCGGAATTCGAAGGCGGTTCACATTGCAAAATCGACGGGGAAACCCTGAATTATCATCAATGAGATTCTCAAGATTCTGTTTCGCCTTGACAGTGGCTCTGATTGCTGTTTGGTCATCTGCGGGGCTGAACGCTGTTGAATCAAGTATAAAAGTGGAGACATTAGCAACGCCATGGCCAGTCGGGCTCTCTAGTGATCGCGTGAATTATTCTCGCTACCACTGCACGGTGGGCTTACTGCTTGGTCAAAGGCAGGTCCAGTCCATGCTCGTCGGGCTGACTGCCTTGTGCTGCCGGGAACAGAGAATAGTTTATATGGGAAGGTGACTGGTTGAAACAGCGTGGAATCGATGTCGACGGAATTTTGGAGCAACTGGCTTCCGGTGCAGTTGATCCAGATGATGGATATGACTTACAAAATGTCCCTCACGCTGGCCAGGATACTGATGAAGACGTGCTTGCAATCTGGTGGAAGTGGTGAGTGGAGCTGAGATCAGCGGATTTCCGGCTAGTTTGATACCGCCATTGCGAACCCCCGTAATTGACTACAGTGACGTATAGCGTACCAGACTGAGTGCGGATGGTCCAGCTCGAGTTAAACTGTAACGGCCCAGGTGAGTGCCCGTCACTAGCTTACACGTAGCGGTGAGGAAGCGTCCACTAAGCCTCAGGTATACTGAGACCGAGTGGGTAAAATCACCTCTGTTTTATAATTGGGACCGGGGCGGATGGCCCTCGGATCCATCTGAACCAATCAAATGCAGGTCAACACCTGATTGGTCAAAATGGGTCTGGCTCCTCACTTCAACCAATCATAGGATGACAACGAGACACACGCTAGCCGCGTGCCTTTGTACCTACTTTGTAGATCTACCCATATAGATCTACCTACATATGTAAATGGGAGGAAACCATTACATAAATCCTACAGCGTGAAGCTGAAACCTGACGCCGTGTCATTCCGGTGCAAGCGAAGACGCTACCCTCCGTTACAGAGCTGCTTAAGTTTAGACTGGTATGTCCAAGCAATGGGAACCGATGGGCTTGCCTGGTCGTACCTGTTCGGAAAACAGGCACGACAGATGTGTTCCAGATAACCACGGAATATTGCCCAGTGAAGCGGATGATGATGCCAATGGCAGCGGCTCTTCCAAACCGTATAGTCGTGACTAGTAGAATGAAAAATGCCAAAGCAATGGCAAAGTTTGACATGTTTAAGGGTTTTGTTAATTGCATGTAAAGGATAAATCTCAATAGATTTTCAACATCCAGGCTGATGAGGGTGTTTTTACTGGTGGAATGCACGGTAGACTCGGTCATACACTTTCAAGCCACAATACAGGAAGTGTTTGGTGATATGCTGATCCACAACCTTTGGTCTACGTTGACGATGTCGTATTGTACGCACCATCACGTGAAGAGTTTCTGGAAACGTTGGAAGTCTTTTTCCAAGTATTACAGGAGTTTAATCTGAAGTTGAGCGCCGCTAAGAGCACCGTGTATGCCCAATCTACCACGTGCTATGGAAAGATCGTGAATAGAGAAGGCATGGCACACCACCCTTCACGAGTAATCAGCATTGTATGCGAGTGAGGGTAGCGTAATGCATGAGACAAATTGGCCTGTATCACCAGCAGAAGATACAACATGTTCGTGTGTCAGGCTGTACCTAAAAAAAACAAAAGCTTGCACAACATGCAAAATCACTCAGTTGAGGCGCTCCACCGTGCCGTTAACCCTCGGAGTATAAGCCGGAACGAACAGCTGTAGCCCTTTCACTCGTTGGCTAAACTCTATCTTCAACGCATTCTTAAGTTGCGATCAGTCATCAGAAATCCATATCAGCGGCATGCCAACCCGTTTGTACCAGTCAAGTACAACAACAGCTGTTGTAGTACTCGTAGCTGAGTCACACAGGATAAGCTCGCAGAAGTGTGCGAACACGTCCTCCAGCACCAACACATACTTTGTAGAACCGTAGAAGTTGCCATAAAATGGAAGGTCATATAAAGAACCTTGTTTCGCTAACCACCACTCTAGCCTCACTCCACGCAGGATGAGCTTGCCACCCTTGAAATGCTTGCACCGAATGCACGTACTCACAAAGCCTTGCAAGATATAATGTAGGCGATCAATAGCACACCTGTCCTCTAGATGGGCAAGTATCACTTTCTCTCCCCGATGGGCCTGGATTCCGTAGTGGATTACAACCAAAATCCATGCGATTTGCTCGCGGTCCTCCATAGCTTGTCATCGATGAACACCAGTCCAGCTACCCCATCATATTCATTTGTTAGCGTGCCCAGGCAACGGATTCACTTCATCTACTGACGGTCATACAAACTTGTCATCCTGCTGACGATAATACTTCGCCGACGAGAACGCGTCCGAACAACCTTAGCCTGGGTCAGGACTGGTTCCTCCGAGCGACATAGCCATCGTGAAACAAGATCAGCTCAGTGAATGGCCACTCTGTTGACATGACCGATATCATTTATAACCAGTCAATTCCATATTCCATCGTTGTAATTAACCTCACACACACTATTTCACTCCTGACTGGAGTAGAACACCTAGACGACGTTAGCGTGATTACAGAAAATGCGAAAACCTTGAGCTTGCTGCAACAAGTACTAGCAGACGATGGCGTGTCATGGACGACGAATCTCCACCTTGAGGAATGCGGTTGCATTATCGATACTAGACTTTATCTCGTCGATTTGGCGTTCATGACACTCGAACTGGTCTTGAGGCAGTACTTTGGCATTGTATTGGCCATATAGCCCTTGGAGACGGCGTACCGTAGCTTCACATACTTGAGCTGCACATTCTCACATAAAAAGGGATAACGATCTTCTATAGGCTTCGCTCGGGAATGCTGAGACGGGATTTCCGCAATGGGAAATGATGCCTGGATGTCCTCGTTTATGACTGTGACGACCTGCTTATACCCGAGCTGTTTTGGCAGTTGCCGAAGAAACAGAACTTCGAGAGTGCAATGCGCTAGCGCTACACATTCAGGTTTTGCCGTTGACAGAGTCATTATTATCTGTTTCAGTGAGCTCCATGTCAACGTGCAGTCTCAAATCATTGTGACATATCTAGACACCGATCGACGATTATCGTCACATCCGGCATATTCAGAGTCCGTGTAAGCATCCAAAATCACTGCATCACTGTCTAATGGTAACCCACCGTTTCGTGTCGCTTTCAAATATATGATGCCCCGCTTCACATCCTCCCAGCATGGCTTTCTGTAGTCGCTCAGAAACAGACTGAGATCCTGAATGGCGAAGCCCATGTCAGAATGAGTGCCGATCAATTGATAAATGACGCTTCCCACGGCCTGGCGAAAGGGCTTTTTCAGCATCTTCTCTGTTTGCTCCTTAGTTGTTGGTGATTACTGCTTTGGCATCTTATCGGCCGCTGTTTGTGGCGCAACGCCTGCTCCATGTTCGATATTGACTTTCTCAAGAACAAAATGAATGTTAGGCTGTTGGTTGATTCACGGCTTTCGTGCACGTCGATCTCGCGTGACCTTGAGCCCGATTTCTATGTTACCACGACTTCCGCGTAAGTAAATGGACGACACGCAGCTCAGCTTTTCAAAACCAGCTTCGGTTCGCAAGCTTGTGGGGGTACGATGCCAAGCGAGGGATGTCTGTTTTAATTCATGAAAGCTTTTGCGTAGTTTGTAGGCCCAGTCCTCTTTGCCAGTAAGTACCACCATTTTGCACACGTGATTCGAGCTGTACGGTTGGTCGACACGCATTCACATAAGTCTGCGTGAAGCATATCATGTGAGAACCCGTCTCCTCTTCAGTATCCCCCCTCCCTTCTCTCCCAACAGCAAATTGACCCAGATATCGAAGGTGTCGTCTAAATGACTTGGCCCGGACAAGCTGATATAACCGTCGATGACTAAGGGGGCAAATTTGAATCCCCTCAAGTGTGTGGATGACGCTGTTGGACTCAAACGTACCCCCAAATAAATCGTCTGTGACTTTGAGAGTTCCTTGATTGGTCCCATCCGTTCTTGCTTCCCAGAAACTCGCATCATCGGATGTTTGGTTCACTTCAAGTAGGAATGCCGCCGCAAACCCAAGAAATACCAAGTATTAAAACATGAAACTAAGCTGGCCATCCGTCCAATGGCGTTTGATGTGTTGACAGTGATCGACTCACACAAAAACGCTATCCAAGGGGTAGCCCGCGTGAAATCCCAAGATGTACAAGAACTGCAAAATCAAGTGCATAAGCTACTCCAGGACCAAGTGGCGTCAATTCTGGGGGTACTTCCAACGAACTTGGTTGGAAACATTTCCGCACATGTTTTTGAATGTTTTCGGGGTAAGACGTGGCATGGTAAGCTGCACAATCAATCCCCTAGAGCGATTCCATCGCGAGATCAATGCGCGGGTGAAGGCACATTCACCCACGGATCAGTTTGTCAGTGGTCTAGAGAAGCTGGCTGGAGAGTATGTGGCACAGCGCAAAGCTGTCATATCAGACTTAGCGCAGCCTCCAGTTCGGCACCGATTCTAGCTGTGACGGGGGTCACACGCACCTTAGCCTTAGAGGAAGCGTTAACGCGCTAACCACAACAGACGCCTGGCGTCTCTGTTGTAAGTTAGCCTTCCAGTCGTTTCCGGGTACCGAGTACCAAACGACTTGCGAACTTCCAGGTTAGAGTTAAACTGTCTGTATTAATCTCACTTGTAAGGTTCTAACTACTGTAAACTATCTGCATACTGAACTCCTGTCTAAACTGACGATCTTCTAAATGGGTGGTCCCCATTTGATCCGCTACGGTAAGTCCGACTCCGTATCTAGTGTGATGTACACCATCGTACTTAACGTACTGCAGGGTGCCACACACCAACTCGTGTGGGGTACGTACTCGTACTTAATGTGCCCAGTGTGGACCACACCGAAGAACAATGGGTCTCACCTAGGGTTGGCAAAGCACGCTGAGATATGCGATATAGTGCGATTAGATACCTGAATGGCAAGGTTATATTGAGTTTATGGAAGGATGCCATTTGAAAAATAACGCGGTAGTTTGCTCATCAATCGAAATATAACCTTGGCTTCAACCACGCTCGATGGCACCTCAGGAAGCTTCGCCTGCGAAGCGATCCACCACTTCACAATTTCACCACTATTAAGAGCCGTTATCGCCCCCCCCCCCCCCCCCCCCCCCCTCCACACACACGTACTCTGGGAGTTAATCTCAACACCCGCTGCAATGCCGAAACCATGGCACAAGATTTGGAAGCTCTTCGAGCAGACTGCCCCAAGAGTTAAAGGAATAAAGGATCACCCCAACGCCCAGTGTGTTGCGTGTAAAACTAACGTGAAGAACGCGGTGCCGTCAGGGAACATGCTCCGACACGTTGTGACCTGCAAATTAATTGACGAGGAGACCTTATCAAGTTGGAAGCAGTATGAAGCCGACCTTCGACATGCTAAGGCAGAAAGCACGGTTACTCCCCCCAAAAAGAACAAGAAACGAAAGGCTGACTCGATAACCACGGAATTGTTTGCGAGTCCATCTCCTACACCTACCGCGTTCAGAAGACGAAGAACACCACGTTCAGCAGGCGGAGCACGGCCGCAAAGGCGGTCGTCTAAGAAGAATTGCATGGAGAATTTTTTGAGAGTCGCCATGAGATTCTATGCTACTGGAATCCCCTTCCGAGTTGTCGAAGATCCAATTTTTCGTGCGATGTTTGACTACGAGTTACCAACACGTCGTCAGCTGTCTGGTTGCTTGCTCGATCACGTATTCGACTCTGAAAAGGCTCGTGTTGTGTCTGCGTTAAAAGATGCATCAGATTTGGCGATTGTGACTGACGGATGGACCAACAATAACGATGACAGCATAGTTAATTTTGTACTTGTGAATCCTCGGTTTCCGTCGGTGTTTTGGAAGCAAGACGCACCGCTCGCCAGACGCTGTTCTGCGCGTTATTCGACGCTCGAAGAACCCTAAACGAGAAGAAGCAAGGCTAGGGAGGCCTCAAGTACTGTCTGAGAGAACGCTGCGGCGTCTCGTTCGTACGGCTGCCAAGGGAGAGCTTTCAGCGACCCAGCTAAAGGACCAGCTGTCGCTGGACTGCTCCACACGCACGGTTCGGCGCTCCATCTCGGCAGTAGACTGGCTAGTCTACTCCAAGATGGAGAATACGCTGCAGCTCTCGGCGGCCCACAAGGCGGCCAGGCTCAAATGGGTAAAGGCAATGGTCATCCGACCTGACGACTGGGCGCAGATCATCTTTTCTGACGAGAAGAAGTGGAACCTGGACGGCCCTGATGGCCTCCAGAACTACTGGCGAGATCTGCGCCAGCCTCCCCGCCAAACAAACAGGCGGCAAATGGGTGGTGGGTCCGTGATGGTGTGGGGTGGCTTCAGTACCGCCGGGAAACCAAGCTAGCTGTGTTTGTTGGTAGGCAAGCTTCTGAACACTATATCTACACACTTGTTTCCCTTCGCCCACCTACACTACGGGGTAGATTTCGTGTTCCAGCAGGACAACGCTGCTATACACACCTCGCGGGAGACGAAAGCCTTATTTGAAGAGCAAGGCGTGCAAGTGATGAATTGGCCTGCAAGATCGCCCGTGTAACGGGGTTACACGTACCCGTTAGTGTATCGTACACGAATAGTGTGTTTCACACAAATGGTGTGCATACCCAAGTTGGTGTGTGTACACGAGACTTAGGTTGGTGGCCTCACAGCCACCCGTCATGCATATTACTAGGATCCACTATGGTAGATAGTGAGTGTTATACATTTACCCCACTGGCGGCCCTGCCGCGAATAACAACAATAAAAATCAGTTCACGTTTTGAAGTCTAGTGTCTATTAGCCTTATTTAAGGTATTAATAACTCTAGGAGTCTGTAGATCGCATATCTACAGACTGTACTTGGTTCTGGTATAGAACCTAGGTTTACAACCGAACTAAGACTCTGAGAGTCTACGTCTTCCTCTGACGCGAGCTACGGCAGCCCTGCTGCACTTGGTAGCACTTGTAGTCAATCCTACACCTGAGTCTTACGACTGTCCCTCTGTGAGGATGGAGCAATTTGCCCACTTACCCCCGAACCAACAGGACGGGCTTAAAAAGCTGATGTCCTTGTTGGGCCCGGAAGGTGTGGCTAATCTTGCTTCGCAAGGCCCCGACGCGATTAATGCGCGTCTGGAGGCGTTATCGAGTTATGAGAATGCTCTGTTGGAACATCTACAACAGAAGATGACGGCTGTGACAGCGTCTACGACGCCCAAGCCGGCATCGGATGGAGCTCCACGAGCTAAGCCGCTCATGGTGAGTGTGAAAACCTTTGAAGGCAAGGAAGGAGAGAATCTCCTGCTCTGGATTAGAGAGGTCGAGATGGCCATGGCGTCCGACATACTCCAGACGGAGCAACAGCGCGTGGCGCTGGCCGTGTCCAAGCTGGGTGGCCAGGCCCGGAAGTGGGCCCTAACGTGTGGCACGTCGGTGGACAGCGCGTTCCCATCCTGGGAGCAGCTGAAGCTTCAGCTGTCGCGAGTGTTCTCGCCGCCTAACCAGACCTATCGCGTGCGATCACGCTTCCTGGCTACCCGCCAAGGAAAGAAGGAGTTGGTGGACTTCGTCCAAGAGTTACGAACTCTTATTGCCGGTATGGCTGCGGACCCTCTTCCGGAGGCGGTCACGGTGACCATCCTCATGGAAGGCCTCCGCACTGGCGTGGCCAGAACGGAAGTATTCCGAGTTCACCCCACCTCTTTTGAAGATGCAGTGAGCGTGGCGATGAACGCCGAGTTCAACTTTAAGTCGGCCCGAGCCGGGTGGGGAACGTCGCAGACGAACTCATCCGGAGCCGCCGGCTCCTCGGGTGGACCCGAGCCGATGGATCTCAGCCATGCTGAAGACGAAGAAGCTGAGCTTCTTGCTGCCGAGCAGCGCATCGGCATCCGCCGGTGCTTCGTGTGTGGGAGCACCCAGCACCTGCGACCAGGTTGCCCGCTGCGTAAGCAGCGCCAGACTCCGGCGAGCCGAAGCCCTGCTTCTTACCAGAAACCTGGTTCGTGGCGGGGAAACGTCAACGCTCAGTAGGCGCGGGGCGGCCTACTGGGGAAGAACTAAGTTCTGTTGAGCCTCAGCAAGGAGGTCAGCAGGGCTTAGCCCGTGCTCTTTAACACGGAACGTGTATGCAAGCCGGGCTTGCTGGTCGTTGAAGCGACCGTGAAGGGCTTTGATAAGCCGTGGACGATATTGATCGATTCGGGAGCGTCGGGCAATTATGCTCGACGCTCCACGATGGAAGGAAGTCGGCAGTATGCCGATGCGCTGGTAGCGCGTACGAGTGATATTATCACTGTCCGTCTCGCGACGGGAACCCGTGTTACGGTGTCCAAGGTTGCTGTGAACCTTGGCGTGAAGTTTCTGGACTTCGATAGCGTTGAACGCTGTCTGGTCCTTGACCTGGATTCGAGATATGATCTCATCCTGGGCATGGCATGGCTGGAACGCCATGAGCCATGGATTGATTGGAGGTCTAAGACCTTAGGCGCTACGCGGTTGCCTCCTGGTGAAGCTTTGGCGAGTCATGAACCCACCTCTGTTAGGAAGCAAAAGCGCTATTGGCGCGAGCACTGGACCGAGACGGTCAACGTGCTAGACATCGGCGTGTCGGAGTTGATTGACACTCATGATGTCGTAGACAAGAGTCCCGAAGGGGCTGTACGTGGAGCGGCACGTAATCCGCTGAGCGGGACTCGTTGTGATAACGAGCCATCGCTGCAGGCCGCTGATGGCATGGTCGGCAGAAAGCCGAGGCATCGTGGGCATAGCCCTGATGATGCGCGTGGAGCGGCACGTTATCCGCTGAGCGGTGAGCGCCACGATGGCGAAGAATCGCTGCGTGCCAACGATGGCGCGGTCGGCCACGAGCCGAGGCATCCTGGGCCCAGCCCTAACGATGCGTGTGGAGTTGCACATAACCCACTGGGTGGGGACTGCGAGCTATGCAGCTCCTCGCCGGATGTCGAGTTTGACGTCGACGCTCCGATGAAGCAACAAGAGGTGGAAACACCTGAGGACACCTTTGGTGTGAATATGCAGGCCTCCCCGAGGCGTATGGTCTCCGCGCGGAGACGGCAGCGACGCCGTGTGGCAGCTGCGAGACGCAAAGCGTCTGTTATGACACAGCAAGTGTCGGGAGTGGTGGATAGCGAACAGCTATATACACTCGTTAATGGAGTGACCGGCGAGGTCGCTGGCGACGTCAGCCTTGAGGCTGTTCCCGCCGCAGATGCTCTGCTAGAGCTGGACGAAATGTCAATTGCCGAGTTCGGCGAGGCCTTAAAGGCGGGCGAATTAGCCGAGGTCGCTATTATACGACCTGAAGATGAGTTAAATTCGTCTTCCCTTATGGACGAAGCAGTCCTGGAGGACACGAAGCAGGCGCTTAGTGCGCGTAGTGGATCGGCGATCCTGAAGGATCCTTCAGATCCGTACTATCCCTTGGTTAAGGAATACCAAGATGTCGTTTCCAACGATCCGCCTTCTGGCCTACCTCCAGATCGAGGCGTGCGTCATGAGATTGACCTGGTCCCTGGAACCAAATACTGCGTAACAAGGCAGTGGCCCTTGCCAAGGGAGCAGTGTGACGTCATTGACGCGTTCTTCCGTGCGAAACACGAGGCGGGCATGGTGCGCGAGAGCAAGTCTCCGCACTCGACGCCGACATTCTGTGTCAGAAAGTCAAACGGCAAGTGGCGCATTGTCCACGCTTTCAATAAGCTCAATGCCGCCACCATTCCGGCGCAGACGCCTATTCCTAGGAAGGATGTACTCCAGAACAACATGGTTGGATGCACAGCATACAGTGCGCTCGACTTAGTCGATGGTTATTACCAGTTGCTCATGCGTGCGAGCGACATTCCGCTGACAGCGGTCAGCACCCCGAGCGGCATGCTCTGGGAGTGGTTGGTGATGCCCCAGGGGCTGTCGAACGCGCCTGCGACGTTCAATCGTCTAGTGACGCAGCTTTTCCGGCCCCATCGGGCGTATGCACAGACATATTTCGACGACATTTTCGTCCACAGTCGTGCGGAGCACGGGAAGTCAGATGTGGACAACCACATAGACCATTTGCGAGCGGTGCTCGAGTGCATGCGCACTAATAAGCTGTACGCTAACGCATCCAAATGCATCTTCGGTGCTGAAGAGATCCCCTTCTTAGGGTGCTTCATCGGGAAGCGCGGCCTTCGAGCGGATCCCGCTAAGGTCAAAGCCATTGTTGACTGGCCGGTTCCCAAGAACCAAAAGAACTTACGCAAGTGGCTTGGCCTCGCCAACTACTTGCATAAGTACAGTGAGAACTACGCTGATATGGCTCGGCCATTGTCCAATCTCCTTAAGAAGGATGCGGAGTGGGCCTGGGACACCGAGCATCAAGTTGCCTTCGAGGCGGTTAAGGAGAGTCTCCTACACGCGCCGATCCTGGCGTTGCCAGACCCCGATCGTCCGTTTAGTGTCGTCTGTGACGCATCGGACTTTGCCATCGGTTGTGCACTGCTGCAAGCAGACACCGAAGGGCGTGAACGCGTAATTGCGTTTGAGTCTCGCCAGCTTAAAGCTGCAGAGAAGAACTATCCAGTTCATGACAAGGAGCTACTTGCAATGAAGTATGCTCTAGTCAAATTCAGGGTTCACCTGCTAGGCTCTAAGCCATTTGTCATCTTTACTGATCATGCGTCACTACGCACTGCGACTCAGTCGCCTCACCTCTCGCAGAGGATGGCCCGCTGGCTCTCCTTCTTTGCGGAGTACAACTTCGAGGTTAAGTACAAGCCTGGCAGGCAGAACGGGTTAGCGGACGCGCTGTCCCGCAGAGTTATCACATGTCACGACTGTGACGTCGTCCGTGACGGACTTGATCCGCGCTGCGTATGCGCGTGACGACATGTGTGTCGCTCTGCTACGTGCTCTTGGGAGCAAAGAGTTTGGAGACTCGGACTGTAAGCTGTCGGCGCGCTTACGCGCGAGGCTGCATCGATATTCGCTCGATGATGGCCTGCTGTATTACAGCACAGATCCGGAGGATACTCCACGTATTGTGGTCCCTCACGATGAGGATCTGAAATATCGTATCCTCTATGAGGCACACGACACTGCGCTTAGTGGCCACCTTGGTCGTGAAAAGATCTATGGCTCTGTGAGCCTCTCCTATTGGTAGCCCAAGCTTTACAAGTGGACGAGCACGTATGTGCGCACGTGTGAGACGTGTCAGCGGGTGAAGCCCTCCCCGCATGCGGCCGCGCCGCTGGCAAGCTTGCCTGTACCCTCTGGGTGTTGGGCGTCCATGAGTATGGACTTTGTGTTCGGCCTTCCGAAGGACTCGGATGGCAACACGGGCATCATGGACTTTGTCGACCGTTTGAGCAAGATGGCTCATCTAGCGGTGGTGCCGGACACCATTGATGGTAAAGGTACAGCCAAGCTGTTTATCGACCGGGTTTTCCGCCAGCACGGGCTGCCCGAGTCGATCGTCTCGGATAGAGACCCCCGTTTCACGGGTAAGTTCTGGTCGTCCGTCTTCAAGGTGCTGGGCACCCGATTGGACATGTCCACAACGGATCATCCACAGACCGATGGTCAGACCGAGCGCGTTAATCGCGTCGTGGAGGACGTCCTCCGCAGTGTTTGCGCCGAAACGCCCAAGCGTTGGAGCACCATGCTTCCACTCGTGGAGTTCGCATTGAATAATGCTGTTCATGCCTCCACAGGCTTTACCCCGTTCTACGTGAATGACCTCACCCACCCTCGCGTCCCGTTGACGCTACCACTCCGTGGTTCAGGGCTTGGTGGGGGAGAGATAGCCGGTCGGCTTGCTGATGTCAGCCCTCTCACTGTTCGTAAACAGGTTGACGAGTTTCTGTCAACGCGTCTGAGTGTCTTTCGACACGTACGTGACGCTATGGCTGAGAGCCAAGACCAACAAAAGGAAAACGCAGATGCCAGGGGCAGAGGTAACATTGAAAGTTACGCAGTCGGAGACTTGGTTTTATTAAACGCAAAAAATCTACCTACACATGCAGTTTCTGCGGTCTTCAAGACGAAGCTGCGCACACGCTTCATCGGACCTTTCAAAGTCATGGCCAAGAAGGGCCTAGCGTATACGCTCAACCTTCCGAAGAAGATGCGCACCCATCCGGTGTTTTATGTGGGCTTGCCCAAGCCGTACCGGGACCCGGCGCGGGTGAGCGCGGAGGCGCTGGCACCGGGACGTGCACAGGTGGCGCAGCCACAGCACCCTGCTGAAGTCGCAGCAGAAGGTCGACTTGACCCTCCAACCTCGCCAGACCTCGCTCAAGGTCGGAGACCCGGTTCGCCAGCGCAGCTGGGGCCTCGAACCAGTCGACGTGCTCCCGGAGCTGATCAATCTCATGCCATGAGCGATCATAGGCGTTCTCGGCCTGATGGAGAGTCTCACGGAGACGTACGACCTCCCGGCGCAGCGATCCCATCGCGTTCCAAGCGTCCTCAAGCTCCGAACGATGCACCCAGTGCAACTCAGCGTCCGCCACCGGCGTTGCTCGATGAGCAGGGCAATCGCCACTTCCATGTGGAACGGATTGTGGCTCGGCGTCGCCGCCAAAATCAATACCAGTATCTGGTGAAGTGGCGAGGGTACCTCCACTCGCAGAACTCATGGGAGTTTGAGGTACCCCTCCGGCAAGACTGCCCTGACGTCGTGGACGCTTTTGATCGAAACGATCAACGGCGCCCTGGGGGCTCGCGACCGGCGCGTCGGTCGTCACCCGCTTCCCGGCAGTAGGTCGGGGAGCGAGGGGGTCAACAGCTGAGCTCAAGCTTCGACCCTGGGCTGCTGCAGCCGACGATCCACCTTGTGGAAGGTCTGCAGAGCTCGGAGGAGCATGTTGAGGAGTCCGCGCAGGGCGGGGCTGGAAACCCGAAGGAAGTTGGCGTTTCGCCTTTAACTTCGCGAACGCGAACCGGAGCCGACGCTCTAACAGGACGTCGTCCTTCTTGAAGCTAGCTTGCAGCGCGACAATGGAAGAGAGCTTACGAGCCCCTTCCACCCAGAGCTCGAATTGAGCGACATCCTGCTCCTGGCGTTCGCCTGCCAGTAGGACCACTGGATACGTCCGCATTTGCGGAACGGACGCCCCCCGGGCTTGGAGCTGCAGGCGTTCACGGTACTCGCGCTGAGTGGTAAGCTGAGGCGTCAGCAACCTCTGGCGGAGGTCTTCTCGCTGAGCAACCTCTTCGTTGGAATAGGCCGCGGGCCCGATGACATAGTCATTCAACAGTTGCGACGCCGCGAGGCGAGCCACTTCGTTGGGGTCGCGTGGCTCAAAGCCGTAGTCACGGCGGCTCGGGTGGAGCAGAGGCCGTGCTATCGGACGCTGGGCGCGGGGCGCCTCTTCCATCGCGGCCAGTTGCTGGCTTTGGACCTCGTCGAGGTTGTTGGAGACAACGTTGGCCTCCATAGGCTCGTCCTCGTCTCGCGACGGGAGTGACGACGTTGTCCGCAACGCGGTCAGAGCTGACACAGCGTCGCTACGTTCTACGAACGGATTGGGCGTGCGTAGGTCACGCTTATCGGTCGTGCGACCCCGTGGAGGCTCCTCCTCCTCTTCCCGAAGGCAGGTATCACTGCCGTAGTCGACCTCCTCTCCCTCTTCGAGGCCTTCAAAGAGGGTTTCATTCGCGCGGCGAATAAGCGGCTTCGGCGCGTCTGCCGAGCTTTTCGGGGCCGACATAGCGACGCGAGCTTGTTTAAGCTGCTGCTTGGAGTAATACTCCGCCACAGAGAGCGTGGTTCTCGCCACAGGCGCCGATGCGTTGTGGCCAGCGGCCGAGGAAGCACTACGTGCGGACGAGTTAAACGGGCTGTGCCCGGGCGGCGAAGACGCGGAGCGTGGGCTGCGGTTGGTACTCAGTGCTGCTGCTTGTCGTGGGCTGTGCCCCGGAGATAAGGACGCGGAGCGTGGAGTACGGTCAACAGACCAAGAAGCTTTCTGGCTGCCAGCCATCGATGAGCCACGGGCGTGGTGCGCTTGTTGAACTTGGAAAGTTCTTGAGCGAGGTCTGAAGACCCACCTCTGATGAGGGAAAGTGACGAGTGTCGACACGTGGTGTCAACAGTCTGGTGAGGGAGGGTGTAACGGGGTTACACGTACCCGTTAGTGTATCGTACACGAATAGTGTGTTTCACACAAATGGTGTGCATACCCAAGTTGGTGTGTGTACACGAGACTTAGGTTGGTGGCCTCACAGCCACCCGTCATGCATATTACTAGGATCCACTATGGTAGATAGTGAGTGTTATACATTTACCCCACTGGCGGCCCTGCCGCGAATAACAACAATAAAAATCAGTTCACGTTTTGAAGTCTAGTGTCTATTAGCCTTATTTAAGGTATTAATAACTCTAGGAGTCTGTAGATCGCATATCTACAGACTGTACTTGGTTCTGGTATAGAACCTAGGTTTACAATCGAACTAAGACTCTGAGAGTCTACGTCTTCCTCTGACGCAAGCTACGGCAGCCCCGCTGCAGCCCGACCTTAATCCAATCGAAAACCTCTGGACAATCATGTCCCGGGATGTTTACCGCAATGGAAGGCAATACGATAGCGTGACCTCTCTGACAAAGGCACTGTACACGGCTTGGGACAACATATCTGCGGAGACTATTTCGACGCTGATCAATTCCATGCCTCGCAGGTGCATCGAAGTCATCGAAAGGAAGGGCAACAAGACCCACTACTAGTTACCATCATTCCTGCACCCATCATCAATATAGGAATTTGTATGGGATGTTGTTCAGTGCTTTCTGTTCGTATATTTTGGCCACCAGCCAAAAGTGGTTTTTTAGTATGTGAGGTACCCAGCAGAAGCTGAAATCCGCAGCGTTAGTCCAAACCAACAAACGCTTACAGTATTCCACAAAACATATCCAACGCGCAGCCTTCAACTCTGGCTAGAAGCCGAGTTATTCGTAAAAGTAGGGGTGTTCGTATACTTTTGGCCAGGAGTGTAGTGTGTTAAAGTTTCGTACACAAATTGGTTAAGTGGCATGAAATTACACTGTGATTTTTGGTTTACTTCACCGCAAAAATTGCTCTGGACTAGCACCACTTTGGACCGGCAAAGGTGTGGCGATCACTTTTGCCATTTTTCCACTTGATTCATTAAAAAAAGTTTAAAATGCAAAAATCGCAGGTGTCCAAGTCTATTTTTTATTATTGTGGAGGGTGCACTTTTACGGCCAATCTCGAGTCGGTGTCAATAGACGTGCAGGAATTTTTGCCCCGGGTGGCCATAGTTTCAGGTACAGTAACTATTGCCACTCGCTTTGACGTGTCAATACACGCGGAGGATTTTTTGCCCACTTTTCGGATTTTGCTGTATTAATTGGCTCGGGAATTCGAAAGTGGGCAACTTATCCTACACTGCAGGATAAGTTGCCCACTTTGCGACGTTCCGAGCCAGTTAAACAGCAGCGTCGAGGATCGGCCTTTCCGAGCCATTATTATTTCAGGAGGACGGAGGTCATGCGTCGACATAATTTATTATAAGCTTTGGAGAGGCTGTGAATAAGGAGAGAATGACCCAGCTGCACGGGACACGCCTGCAGCACGATCGACGCCATCGTCCACGCCCAGCCCAGCCAAGACGAGTCCAAGTCAGGTAAACCCCCTCGGTGGACCCCCATGCGTTTCGTGGTGGAAATGCTGACACGAGGTCTTTGCGTCACGGAAACCCTATCGCTCAAGGACATCGCAAGGATAATGGGGGTCGACCGTCGAGTATTTGGCCGCATGGAGCAGGACATATTGGGTAGACTACAAACTGCAGTTGTAGACTACTGGTTTTCTCGCGACCAAGCTGCACCTCAGAAGCTCATTGATTTGCTCGACGGCGCAGAGACCTCAGTAGATTGATCGCTATGTTCATCTTGTCGCATCCGGAACTGACCGACGCTATCATCCGGGCCTCCCAGTGTGTCACGGTTCGTGTTCTCGTTGATCGGGCACAAGTCACCGAGAAAAGTGCAGCTATGATAAAAAAAAAAACTGGTTGAAAACGGGGTCAACGTATATCACGCAGGCCCCAGACTTTTCATGCACTGGAAGGTAGCGATTATCGATGGAACCGTGTTGACGATGGGAAGCTGCAATTGGAGTGGGGGGGGAATGACGTTGAATTGGGAACATACTGTTGTATTGCGTGGTCCTATTGTTGGAGCACACGCCGTTGAGTTTGACGAACACATGTGGTCTGTTGCCGTGCAAAACAACTGGCAAGTTGAGATAGATAGCCGCGGTAATGTTCATCTGTAGCGTCAAGCGATGGTGACAGCAGTGCCGCAGCGGGTACTCCGAGCTGGCAGTTTGGTTTACAAGGCACGGGCAACTACAGCACGGTCGCGTTCGATGGAGCCCGCCATGCAGAGACGTTTGAGACGCGCACGGCTCAGGCGCACCTTGATTCGATCAAACGTGAGTTCGAGCTGCTCTGGGATGAAGGACGGATTTGGGTTCTTCTGATCGTAAGTGCGCCCGCTGACAGAGTCTCTTTCTGGCACAGTTTTCTCTTGATAGCTAACACGACGGACTTGTGCGTGCTTCTCTACGTTTATTGCTTGCGTGAACAGTGTAACCTCGTGAGCACTAGCTTGCAACTTGCGGTAGACGCGTATCTCTCTCTTGGTGTCGGCGGTAAGAACTTGGGCTCGACGTACATGCTTCAAGAACTAAACGTGACTGTTGTGCAGGCAAAACGCGCGAGTGCGATAGCATGTTCTTCGATGACAACGGCGGGCTGTTCGAGCAGTCACTGCGTCTGGTGATTTCCACTGGGACGTACTTGGTGCCGAACTGGGGCGCACTGTGTGTGTTTTACGTGCTGCCACGCTTCCAGTTCTCCACGGTCTTGGACGTGCCCGGACTCCTGATGGACGACGAGTGCGACGAGGCGGCGTATGAATTGCACTTCTTGCCATTTCGTTTTCTTTAATCTCTAGCCCTAAAAAGCCATTGTCCAGCCATAGACATCTCTCACTTTCGTTCCACAAGACCGGCCCTGAGGCCAACGTTGAGATCTACACAGACAGCGGTTCTTACAACAAACAAACTGCTTTTTGAATGTTTTACTGGGGCCGAAGGCAAGTTCGCTACCGTAGTACTGCCTAGTCAAACTCAAGAATGACCTTGGCGGATGAAGAGGTGCCAGCAATCTTCAAACCATCCAAGATATCCTGGAAAGCGAGGCGGTGGCTAATCAGCGAGGCAATCTCGGCTTTGAGGCGCGGCATGGCTGCCATCACTTCCGGCATCTCGGTTGGGTAGCCTACCGCGGTCGTGATGGTCATTTCACTCGTAAGCATGCGCCCCACGGGAAACTGGAGAGGCTTCATGTGAGCTGCAGTGATCACCATACGAGAATGGAATTTGGCCATTGCAATGACGTCCGATAGGATGTTGGGCGCGCCGGCAGCGTCAATGAAGGCGTCTGTGCCAACACCAAGACGGTTGTAGCTCGGGACCTCACCGTGCAATTTCGCGAGCTCCTCGCGAAGGTCAATTTTGGTAGGATCAAAGGCAGCACGCACGCCAAGAGCGCGAGCTCGCTCCAATCGCTCCTCCGCCAAATCGAGTGCGATCACGTCGGTCACACCGCGATCCACAAGCCACAGAATCATGCCCAGACCAATGGGTCCGCAACCGAAGACGACGACCTTGTCTCCTGCCTTGACATTGGCTCGGTTTACGCCGTGCATGGCGACGGCCAGCGGCTCGCACAGCGCTGCAACCTCAAACGAGATTTCATCAGGAATGGGCAGCACCGATTTACCGAGCTCGGCGTCGCGTACCAGCAGCTCTTGCGTGAAAGCACCTTCAGGACCTCCCGAACCAATGTTGCTTGGTGTCTCCATAGGGTTCACAACTACGCGCATGCCGACCACGATGTCCTCAACTTCACTGCCGACCTCCATGACGACGCCAGCCGCCTCGTGACCGATCGCAGTGACTTTCCCAGGAGGGATTCCACCAATGCGAATGTACAAGAGGTCGGAGCCACAGATGCCGGCCACCTTGAGCTTCACCACAACGTCGCGAGGGCCTGTGGCAGGACGTTCATACGCCTCGAGACGCACGTCTCCCTGGCCGTGGACTTTGACAACTTGAGCCATCGTGAAAGCGGCGAGGAGCGAGGCTTGGTTTTGGTTGAGGTGGTGTGTAGTGCAAGTCGAAATTGCAAGTGAGCTCTTCAATGTGGAACTGCTACATTACGCTAGGAGGTATGATTATCTCCTTTGCGAGGATCCGATGCTTCCTAATGATAAAGCTATCGTTTTGGCCCTTCCGATGAAAGTACCACCTGATGACCCACAAGATTGCCTGCAAAACCAACTCCTCACAGCGAGAGTAAACTTTCGCCAAGCAAAAGGTACTTCAACGTATTCGATAACTTAGTCATAACATGGAAATACGTGTACTTTCGTAAGTTCCATGCATATTGGCATGTGAGTGGATAGACGGATGCACGCAAACCGCGGTGTGAGCGTCAACAAAGATTTCGGGCTACGCTCGTCTTCGCCACGGACTTTACGGCGTGCAGAAGAGTTTCTGGAGAATATTGCGCGTGACGTTCTCTTCGGTGGGTGCTCAATCACTAACGACGGTAGTCAGATCTACATCGGTGCGAGGCAGAAAAAAACACTGCGGGAGGCCGTAGAAAAGCACCCCAGGAGTTACTTCAAAGTAACTTGGTTCAGTCGAAGCTTGAGTATTACATAGTGCTGGCTGCAGCATGAGATTGTGGGCAGAGATCGTAAAGCAAAACATAGATTGCACCCCACCATCGAAACATGACGCTGCAATCCTAATGCTATGCCTGCAACGAATACGAACGCCTTGGTCCCGACAATGTGCTTCTCCAAGAGTGCATTTCAAATTTACGCCACCACGTCTAGCATGGCATGCACTCTGTCGGTCTGCTGCATCGCTGAAACGGGGGACGCTCAAACCTCGCGGCTGCCTCGCCCCACACCGCTGCGTTTTCCCTGCTGGGCTCCGCTCACTGCTGCTCCTGAGCACGGCGCGCGTTCCTGATAATATCCAGCAGACCACCGACGTTCTTCTTGTACAGCTGCAGCTTGGCGTCCATCTCCTTCCACTGCTCGGCGCCGAAGCGGCGCTGCAGCGAGCGCGAGATGGTCACGGTGCGGGCGAGCTGATCGATCTTGGCGTTCACGAGGCCGGCCGTGATGGCGCGCACCACCCACTTCTCCACGTCCTCCTCGTCCACATCCAACGCGGCGGCCACGTCAGCGTACGGGATGTCCTGGAAGCCGGTGGGCAGCGTGCACAGCGTGAAGAGACGCATGGTGTCGGCGACCTCGGCCTCCTGCAGGCCGTTCTCAGTGAAGACGCCGCCCGCGCTCTTCTGGAAGGCTGTGAACTCCTTGAGAGTCTTGGTGGACACAATGTCCAGCAGCTCCAGGAGCTTGGAGCCCTGGAGCGAGGCCTGCACAACCGCGCTAGCGGCCAAGTCCACGCGGGCCAGGAAGCTGGCCACGGGGTTCTGCAACACGATCTGGGCGGCTCGCGCGGCCTGGTCTTTGGCCACCTGTCCCTGCTCAAAGGTCGCGAGGAACTTGTCGAGCACGACCAGCACCTTGAGCTTGTCGCCGCTCTGCTCCAGCACGTCGGCCACGGCCAGCAGCAGCACGCGGCGCTCGTCCACGCTGAGCTTCTGCGTGTCCAGCAGCGTCTCCACCTGCGAGAGGTACGGGGCCACAAGCTCCACGTTGCCGGAGCTCGCAGCCAGCGAGATGACGTCAAGCAGCGCCTGGAGCTGCACCTGGGGCTGCCCCTTGGCCTTGTTGAACAGGCTGGCGGCCACGCGGAGCCGCAGCACGGGGCTGGTCTGCGCTTCGCCCTTCACGACCTGCAGGAGCTGCAGTGCCTGGGCCTGCGGCTCCGGCAGCGCCAGGACAACGTCCCACAGCAGCGCGAAGGCGCCTTCCACGTCCGTCTCGGCTGTGAGCGTCAGCAACTGCGGCAGCTTGGGGCTGACGGCGGCCACGACGGGCGCCCAGTCCTTCTTCTTGATGTCCGCCGACAGGTCCAAGGGCGTGGCGCCCGGCAGCAGCTTGTTGACGTACGCGACGAGGTCCGAGGCCATGGTGACGACTTGGGGATTGGAGTCGCGGGCCAGTCAATATAAACGAGGTATCATGGGGCAGTACTCCTAAGGATGCACACTGTATCCATGATTTCAGTGTATCCATGTTGGTTTTTGTCGGTTGCACTAGCCTAAACGATTGATCGACAAGAAGAGCTAAGGAATGCGGCAAATGGACTAGTAAATTTCCAGCTTGGCGTTCGGGTCCACCGCATACGTGCTCTTGTACTTATCAAAGAGCTGCTGCAATGCCGCCGTATACTGTTCGTGATACTTCTGGACGTCCTCTCGCGTCGGATTCTCGATATGAGGCACTTCCAACGGCTTACCCACGACCGTGATAAGATCGACGTCGGTTCTCGGCAGGTAACAGCAGTTAAGGCGTCCGAAAAATACGACACCAGGCAGCTTGAACTCGTTCAGTTTGAGACGAAGTTTCAGCAAGCTCGGAAACGTGTGATATGCGTATTCCTCACCGAATGTGTACACCGGATGCACCTTGTAGCCGTACTGCAGAGCCATCTTAATGAAGCCGAAGCGCTTCTTGAGGTAGACGCGGTGCTTGCCGCGCTTGTACAGTGTGGCTTCCTCGAACCCGCCAGGGATCAAACTTACGTTCTGCCCTGTGGGCATGACGCGCGCAAAAGTGGCCTTGCCAACGCTTTCAAAGTCCATCCAGTTGAGAACATCACGTAGCATGGGGAACCAAAAGAGGTTCTCAGCGACGAGCCACCGGCAGTCGGCGCGCTTGAAGGTCATGTGATGTGCGCCGTTAATGGCGAACCCGTTGGAGAGCACACCGTGCGGGTGGAAAGCAAACATGGACCGATCGTTCGGCTGGACGAACGGAGACGTGTCGTTTTCTTCGACTGCTTTGATGGCAGCGACCGTCTCGTTCATAAGCTCTTCTCCATTTGTTTGCCCAACTTTGCGCAAGTTCCTTCCGATTTTCTCACGCTCTTCGAACACCGTCACGTTGAGACGGAAGTACGGGTAGTGCAGGAAGATGTAGCGCATCAACCGCCGTATGGACGGCCATTGATGAAGCGAGCTCCGCGTCAAGTAGTGATAGCTCTCGTGCATTGCGACGACACCCAGAAAGAGCTGCACGATAAACGGGAGTGGCGTTGCGTTGGCGTTCATGACGGTGGTCCAGACCCATCGAGCGATGCAGAGGAAGGACATTATCCACATGACGACGAAGAAGCCCAGGCCGACGACCCAGAGGCCGTAGAGAAGCCAGAGCTGAAGATGCCGCAGCACGCGACCTTGCAGCGTGCTCAGCTCCGGCCGCGCATTGTTGTCGGGCCAGGCCGATGTGCGTCCACATGCCGCGTTCTTGAGGGCCCCGATCACTGGCGACATGGCGCCGATTTTCACGAATGACGTCGACCTCGATGCACTGTCCTCGCCAGATGGAGGCAGTGCTTCCTGGCGCGTGCGTGGCTGCACCCCAGTGGATCCTCTCCAGATCTCGGTCACGGCACCCGTTGTATTCACAGAATAGAGACGAGGCCAATGGCGTGGATTTGCGGGCGTTGCTCGTTGATTGCATCGCCCGAGCGGGGGCGATGACGGCAACAACTTCAACCTGCCAACCCCGTCGGCATTTTCACGTTGGAGTCCAAGTCTCCCATGCTGGTGAATATAAGTCTCCTTTGGCGTCAACTCGATCACCACAGATTAGCGGCCATCTTGTGGTCTCCCAATGGAAGCGTGACGGCCTGGGACGGGCGGAGGCGCTCGCGCTTGAAGAGGCAAGCACCGAAGCGCATCAGTTGCGAATCTGCGTCCGAGATGGCATTCACGCCCTACCCGCTTGTTCAGATGGGAGATGCTCTACTGGGGCGGCTCGCACGGGCCTTCGTGCTCGTCGCCGTTTACCTAGCGCCGACGATGACCAAGGGCTTCAGCTGGGACTACAGCGACGAGGAAATGGGTCCGCTAGTACCAGTGAGCCCCGCGTCGGCCTGTGAATCGTACGCTGCCTGGCAATGAATCTGACTCTCCCCGTGTTTGACGTCCAGGAGTGGAGCATCGAGCCAGACACCAACGTCTCTAACTGGAGCGCCCGTCGAGCCGAGTTCGCCTAGGCCTGACGTAGCGTTAGCACAGATAACTTGCCGTCAATGTTGAAGTTGGCCATCCAGTTGTACTTTCCAGTATAATGTCAATTTGCTTTATCCAGCGTCCTGCCACTAAGACGCTCTTCTACGTGGCGAGAATCCAAGCCCCCAGTATTCCATCAACCATGGCCGAACCGGACGACCTCTTTACGCTGAAGAACCAGTTGTGGGTGGGCAACTACCAGAATGCGCTGAGCGAGGGCGCCATGCTCACCCACGTATCTGAGGCGCTGCGCCACGAGCGTGACGTGTACGTGTACCGCGCGCAGCTGGCGCTGGGCAACTTCTCCGTGGTGCTGCAGAACGTGCCGGACACGGGGCACACGCCCATCGCGCTGAGCGCCATGAAGCTATGGGCCACATACCTCAGCGGGCAAGGCGACAAGGAGATGATCGACCTGACTCTCAAGGAGTGGCTAGGCGACCCCACGAGCGGCGAGAACGCGCACCTGCTGCTGATCGCCGGCCAGATCTACGCGCGCGAGGGGAAACTCTCGGACGCGCTGTCCGCCCTCACGCGCGGCGGATCGCTCGAGCACATGCTGTATATCGTCCACCTATACCTTCAGATGGACCGCGTGGACCTGGCCCACAAGACGGTGCTCGAGATGAAGCGCATCGAGGAGGACTCGACGCTCACGCAGCTGGCGCAGGCCTGGACGCTCACGCTACAGGGCGGCGACAAGGCCGACGAGGCCACGCTGCACTTCCAGGAGCTCGCCGATAGGTTCGGCGCCACACCGCTGCTGCTGAACGGTGCGGCCGCCGCCTTCATGGCGCTCCGGAACCACACCGAGGCCGAGCGCCTGCTGCTCGAAGCCGCCCAGAAGGACCCGAGCAACGAGGACACGCTCATCAACCTCATCGCCGTCAGCGCGCACCTGAACAAGCCCACGCACCAATACATTTTGCAGCTGCAGCAGGTGGCGCCGGCCAGTGCCTGGCTCGAAAACTACGTGCTACTGGACCGAGGCTTCTCGGAGATGGCCGCCACCTTTGCGTAGAGTGGTCACGAGAGCTCATGACTTGACACCTGCATATGTACGTGGTAAAACCAATTTGGAAGAGAGCAAACAGCTTCTGCATACGTGCATTCGGTTCGGACGAGTAAATTCCACCTCAAAATGGCGACATCTACCTCCCCACGCGCATTATTGTTTCTGTATTAGTGTGGGGAATGTTGCGTAAAGTGACGCTCCGCGGTGCTGTCGGGCCAACTTCTAACGCGTCAGCTCCTTGTTCATGAATTTTCGCTTGGCGAAGAACATCCACCACTTGCTCTTCTCTCCATTGGGGAAGACCTGGTCCACCAGACGGAACGCGATCGCCTCACGAAGCTGCTTGAAGAACCCGCGAATCATTTCTACCAACGCAAAACGCCACAACCGTGAGCACAAAACATCACTTCACCGCCCCCCAACAACATTCCCCAACCTGCTTCGTTCGCACTCGACGGCGCGCGTACCAGTCCGCCCAGCGGGAATCCCGAGTCGCCGGGGATCGCGAACGCGTCCACCGCCGTCTGCTGCAGGATTCGCGTAGCTGCAAGTCAATATTAGCGTGTTAGAAGATGCAGTCCACTATAGCTGCAACGTTGGACCACCGCACCGTCCGCCTTGGTGGTGCATCGGTCCAACTTCTTGAGGCATAAGTGCACGAAGAGCGTGCCGTAGATGAGCACGCGGTCGGCGCCGCCCTTGATCTCAAAGTTGGTAAACAGCACGTTGGCGCGGAAGAGCGTGAGGATCTCGTCCACGACGTCCTCCTGGTCTTCGGGCGCGGGGGGCGCCGGCCCGCGCGCGCGCGTCTTGATGGGCAAGATGGCGCAGCCGCACGCCTCCTGCGTCTGCAGCTCGTTGAGCGACGAGTGATACGCCGGCATTGTCAGATCGGTCACCTCGAAGAGAAGAGCGAGTATGCGACGCAGAACAGGCTGATCCGGAAGAGTGGTGTAAACGAACATCACATTGGTGTGGAAGACACCGATATATACGTGGGCCACATCATTTTTAGAGCCGTACTATGTTAATAGTAGTAGGTATTAAAATACCTACTTCCGGAAGTGCTACCGTGGCCTTGAAGCAAGTGCTGTTTATACGGCACTTTGTTAATTCCTCGCTCGTCGAGAAATGTGTTCACCAGGGGATTGCGTCGTGGTCCCAGCCGATCCCTTTTGAACTCCCCTGAACGTGGTTGGCAATTATTTACGTACGTGTCGCCAAAGATTATGGCAAGACTTACTCCATGTATTAGCTAAGCTTCCCAATGGAGCGGTGTTAGTGGCTTTAGACTCGTTCCTCGAAGTAGGAGACTTGATACTGTAACTCCCACCATGAAATGGCGAAAACTGGCACACGTCTCTGATCGATCCCGTGGCGCCACGTCAACAGCCATTGAGTTCACAGTGTCAGACGATGTCTGCAAGCAACGTCTGTCATTGTAGACACTAAAGTTGAGTGGAATGGTTCATTTAATGAACCTGTTCGGCTGTGGTCGTTACGAAATGTGCTTCCGAAGAGAGCTTTACTCACACCCGCGACAGTCAACGAGCGCTGCAACCGTTGTTGCAACACCGACTATCAAGTCACAGCGGCTCTTGCAGCGATCTCGTAGGCGTGGCGCCTGGATATTTTAAAAGAGAGTTTCTCGTGTTGGAAGGTCCGTTGGTGAGGCTCAACGGGTGACGAGTGGACTTGTTGTTGGGACTTCCAGGCATGGGCAAAATGCCGGTGCTGGTCGCTATCCCCCGCCTCAGGCTTGAAGTTTGTATGAGTGTGTCGAAGTGGCTGTGTATGTCGACCGCTTCAATGCCCCTCGAGTCTGGCGGCATGTCTCACGCCTGAACCCTCGTCCTCGGGGAACAGATTAGCGAGGCACCCATTCAGCCCAGATGCGGTAACGCAGGCTTATACGCTTGCGTAGGATGTTTCCAGCCTCAGGTCGTATGGGATCCACTGCAGAGCGAGTAATGCCATATGACAGGGCGTCGCGGATCACATCAGCTCTTGTGCACCACACAGCTTAGAAACCCATCTGCAGTGCCGTGCCGCATTGGTCACTTTCGCTTTCTCTGTGCAGGCCCCACTCTCGCTTGGAGTGATTTCAGTGGTCTCTGTTTAATCTCCCGGCAACAGGTCAGCAGGACGGGCGCATTCCCTTCAGGCAACGGACCATGGGCAACATGTACACGCGCGTGCTGAACGTGGCGTCGCTGCGGCCGGGCGACCACGTGTGCATCTGGGACTACAGCCGCTGGCCCATTTCGTACCAGCACCACGGCATTGTTTGGGCCTCGGGCGCGTCGCCCGCCGACGTCCGCGTGTGCCACGTGTGGAGCCCGCTCGAGGGATTTCAGGAGGCGCAAGCGGACTCATGCTTCCGCATCTCGACGCTCGAGGAGTTCCTGGACAATCGCAAGCACAAGCACCTGCGCCTCGTGGAGTACCACACGTCGGGCCTGCGTGAGGTGCTGTCCCGCTGGGGCGAGGTGCACCTGAGCAAGGCCGATCTGCCCGAGGTGGTGCTGGCGCGCTGCAAGTTCCTGCTAGGTCTGGGCAGGGGCGACTTTAACATATTTACGCAGAACTGCGAGCATGCGGCCCACTGGTGTATGACCGGCGAGCAGTGGTGCAAGCAGACGCTCACCAAGGTAAAGGGCCGCGTGCCCTTCGAGAAGCGCCTCGTGAAGGAGGACGTGGACGCGCTCGTGACTGAGGTGGAGGAAATCAAGGCCATCTCACGCTCCGTCGTGCTCAACGTGCTCAAGCTCTCAGGCTCCAAGGTCTTTTTGCGCGTCAGGGGCAACCACTACGCGCAGGTGCAGGCGGACGCAACGGTTGGCATCGTGCCGCAGGGCGACGATCCGACGACGTGCGGCCGCACAGCCTTTCGCCTCGAGTGTTACGCGCGGGGCTACAACAGCATCCGCGTGCGCTTCTTCCACGAAGAGTCAGGTTGCTACATGTTCAGTCGCTCGACGTTCTCGTGCTTCCGCGACTTGCGCATGAAGGAGCCCATGAGCGTGCGAGGCAAGTCGGGCTTGACGTGGGAGTACTCGACGCTGGGCTACCTAAGAAGTATGAACCAGCACAGACGGTACGTGGGCGCGCGTGACGACGGCTTGTTGCTGGACGTGAGCATGCGCGGCGACGCGGCGCGCGTCGAGTTTGTGGCCTGTGACGGACCTGCCGAGGCGTATACGCCGCCGGACATCCACCAGGTTACGCGCACGTACAACCACGAAAAGTCCATCCAGTACACGGAGTCGCAGAGTATGCGAGACTATAAGGCGGCCGAGCTCATCAAGTCGTCGCCCACATCCTCCACCACGACCCCCACGACGGAGCGAGCAGCAGCGGTGGCCGCGTTGCCACCACTGGTTGAATCGGTATGAACGGACAGGTTTCTGAAACTCGTCGTCTACCAAACGAGCTGAACGCGCAGCAGCCTCAGGCAACGCAGTGAGCAGGCAAGCCCGCAGTTTTGGCGTATTGCAATTTGGCTATCAGCGCGATCGCGGCATTATGAATCCATAACAGCTGAAAGGCTCTGACCAGCCTCTTCGACAGGCTTGGACTCAGAGCACAGGTCGACAATGGATTGACGCAGCGCGGCAGGGATCGTCAGCGATTTGTATTTTAATTGAAGAAGTTTTGGAGTGAGCGTCTGGCATAGGCACCAGATTGTATTCAACCGGCCGTGACGCATCCAGCGGAGAAGAAGCTGTTCTCCATAATTTATCAAGAGCCATGGACTGTCTTGTTCTTGCCGATCGGACGCAGATCGCTGCAAGTGGTACGCGAAGGCGTTTCGTTATCCAAGCTGCTCTCGACGCTCAGCATTTTGACTTTTTTTCATAGGAATGAAGTCGAGCAACATATACTTACCTCGAATGCAAGACATGTACTTGAAGTAAACTGCTCTTCTTGGCTTCGTGATGCTGCACTCAGTGAACCCGTCGCAGTTCCCAGGCTTGAAAACCACAAGTACATCAAGTCCGCTATCTTCCTGCGCAGCACTCAGTCCGACACATGCGAATCGACCGTGCATCTTGAATCACCAAGCAGATTCAATTCTCGACGAGGCTCGGACGGGCCTCATCAAATCATGAGCTTCAATGGGGTTGCAACAGACCTCCTGCGCCGCTTTTCCTAACAAATTCGTGAGCAGCAAGCAGTGCAAACTCGCTCAAACTCCAGACCAAGACGCTGCGTCTCGGAGATCACATTTTCCTCTGGGACCGCAGTTACTGGCCGTTCTCCTATCGGCGTCATGGTATGGGTGACACTGCAGAGGACAAGTTTGCCACGTGTGGACACACAATTTGTCATTAGTGAAACAACCCACTTGTTTCGAGTCCTGTGTTGTCTGCGCTAGCAGAAAACATCTCTCATTCGTCTACCGACGTAATAGTCGAGTACGGCGAGTGCGGCGAGTACCGCTGCTACATCGGCCAGCGACTACAACAGAACTGCGAGCGTGCTGTGCACATTCTCACACCAGGGCATGGCAGTACGCCATTCATGGACCAATTGCTCAAGCAGGACGTCATTGCGTTGCAGCAGGAACTTGCAATCCTGTGGATGCAAGCAAAAGACCCGCTAATAGGGACTGCGAACACTCACGCTATCGACAACCACAGTCTCGGAGCAAGGTCGACTGTTTCTCGGCTGAAATGGCCAGTGCTCGCAACGAGCCAGCCCGCTACATTTCCAAGCCCCATTCTTCTCGCCCGCCTCCTCTGGAAGAACACTATCCGGTGGCGCAGTTCGATCGACATTTTTGTGGGGATCCTCAACGACTGTGACCTCACTGTCTACAAGACAAGCTCCTTCTTGAAAGCGTCGCCTGTTAGACCCGCTCTGCTCAGCACTCGATCAAACACAGGCGCTCTCACGAGTCGTTGACTCAATGCAACGGACGCAAAGCAGACAAAAACAACACCAGACAGCCTGTCCATTGTCGCCTGGGCCGTCGGTTCGCCCCACTCGATTGTAGGTTGAACCCTATTTCGAGTGCTCGCTATCGTGCGTCACGCGCTCATCTTACCCGCGTCAATGCCCTCATAATATCCATTTGCTTGCTCGATGATTCATTTTTGGACTCACGCCCAGCGTGGTGCTTGCAGTGCTTGCCGCCACCTTGGTCTCCGCCATTGGCCTCGCTTCCTCTCTTGCAAAATCAGGCAGGTCTGCGACAGGTGCCACTCCCGTGATAAAGTGGTCCGCTCGTTACCTCGACCGACCGACACTAGCGAATTCCCCAGGAAGAGCACAGGTCGATAGCTGGAGGCCATGGGCGGCGTGTACACGCGCGTGCAGAGCATTTCGTCGCTGCGGCCGGGTGACCACATCTGCATCTGGGACTACAGCCGCTGGCCATTCACGTACCAGCACCACGGCATCGTGTGGGCCTCCGGAGACCAGCCCGCGGACATCCGCGTATGCCACGTGTGGAGCCCGTTGGAAGGGTACCGAGAGGCTCAGGCGGACTCGTGCTTCCGTATCTCGACGCTCGAGGAGTTCCTGTACAGCCGCAGTTTGAATGACCTGCGACTCGTGGAGTACCATACGTCGGCGTTCCGAGACTTCCTGTCCAAGTGGGGGGAGGTCCATCGAGGCAAGTCGGATCTACCCGAAGTGGTGCTGGCGCGGTGCAAGTTCCTGCTGGGCCTAGGCAGGGGAGACTTTAACATATTTACACAGAACTGCGAGCATGCGGCCCACTGGTGCAAGACTGGGCAGCAATGGTCCAAGCAGACGCTCACCGTCGTTCGGGACCGCGTGCCCTTCGAGAAGCGGATGTCAAAGGAGGACGTGGACGCGCTGGACAAGGAGATCGACGAGATCAAGGCCGTCTCGCAGACGGTGGTGAACAACGTGCTCAGGTTATCTGGTTCCAAGGTGTACGTCCGTGTTCATGGCAATGAGTATGCTCGTATTATGGAAGATGGAGTGCACATTGGCGTCGTGCCTCAGGGAGAGGACCCCGCCACGTGCGGACGCACAGCCTTCCGACTCGAGTGCTACTCGAAGCAGTACAACTGCGTCAAGGTGGCGTTCTTCCACGAGGAATCGGGGCGCTACATGTTCAGCCGCTCGACGTTCTCGTGCTTCCGCGACTTGCGCATGAAGAAAGCCAACTGTCTGCGCGGTACATCCGGCATGCGCTGGGAGTACTCGTCAGCTGGCCACCTCAACAGCATGAACCAACACCGCCGGTACATTGGCAGACGTGACGACGGCCTGTTGGTGGACGTGAGTCTTCGCGGAGACGCGTCCTACTTCGAGTTTGTGCCGGTGCCCACACAAAAGGCCAAGGCCAGAGGACAGGTCGGTTCGTACGTGCCACCCGACATTACGTTGATCACCCGAGCCTACAACCACGCCAAGAGCGTAGAGGAGACCAGGTCGATGAGCATGCTCGAGTTCGAGGAGGAGCAGGGCGGGCTGCCCGAGATCACCCACCTGTGAGGAGGACAACGACACAGCCGACGTCGATCACCTGGTTCAAGCTCCGATCGCAGTGACGATCCAGAGCGGTGGCCGTGGTTGAAGAGGCTTGGTACATTAGAGAACTATGAAATGGCACATCCCGTACAAAATTTGTTTGCTTTACTTGCCAAACAGCAACTTCAAGAAGAAGAAAACAATCATCAACTCTTGTCCACGAAGAGAAACTGCAGCATCTTGCTTACATTGTCTTATGAAAGCAACCGCCCTGCAGGAACACTGAAGCAAGACGAACGAGTCGTTGGTCGAGGTGGAGAGTGCATGTACATGCCAGTCTTGTTTGCCACATGTCGTGCGGTGCGTCGCGATCGTTACGTCACTACGAGCTAGCCAATTCTTGCCAACACCTTGTCGCCAACACACGATGGGTACTCTTGTGACGCTGGGCGTCTTGTCGTCGTTGCCAAGCATGGCGCAGGGTATCCGATACCCGTGCAATTCCGTCGTGTCATCGGGTCGGGCCGCCTGATGAAATGCACATCGTGCTTACGCTCCCAACACGGCGGCCGAGACGCAAATTTATCCCAGGATCGTAAATATGGGGCCAAGTGTATGTGTGACTGGTTGGCGAAGGTTCAGCAACGAGCGCAACCGTTACCGCGCCAAGTTGCACTCGCCAGTGCGGGCCGAGCCCAGCTCACCGTCCGCTGCTCATGATGCTGCAAAATTAGCACCGAGCCGTGCAAAATGATGCCATGAAGCTGGGTTGAACTTTGCTCCTCGGATTGGGCGAAATTCGCTGCATGCAATTCAAAAGCACGGGAAGAGGCCAGCTGCTTCTCCTCATTTACCAAATTGCAGCCTGTGCACGAGAGCTCTCCCACTGGAAGTCCAAGGCAGCACCTCTGCAGCATCGTCGTCTCCGTTTCCCTACGGTCCAGTGCATCTGAGTCTCGAGCCGTATCTCTGCGCGCTACAACCCCACGACTGCAAGTCAAGTGAAGGAACACGCCAAGCGTCTTCCAATACAAACCGCCTCGCCTGCAGGTCTTTTGCCATTGCCGCTTTCGCTCTGAGATCCCGACGGCCTTCACTCTGGAAAGGAAACCTTGAAGTTGCTTTTTTGCCATGAACGTCATCTACTCGGTCAAAGATTACGTGAGCAACGTCTTCCACTCGGACGCGGGCTCCGGCGCCATCGACGTGGTGGCCGTGCAGCAGCCCGACGGCTTGCTGCGCTGCTCACCCTTCCACGTGCACTTCGGCTCGCTGCACAAGGTCAAGCAGGAGGACAAGCAGCAGGTGACGCTCCACGTCAACGGCCAGGTCGTCCACGGCGTCCGCATGAAGGTACAGTACGCATCGGCAACTTGCACAATGGGGAGTGACGGTCGTCCTAACTGTTGTATCTTGTTTGCAGCTCGGCGATGCGGGAGAGGCCTATTTCGTCCACCAAGTGCAAGAACCTGTGGACGAAAAGGACTATTTAGCGTCGCCATTGCCCAGCCCCATTAGCAGCATCGGCGACGCAGAAGAACTGGTGCAAAACGACACTTTCGTCGCAGAGGAGAGTGCAACCGGCGCACTGGAGCCTGAAGACGAAGAGGATGCAGCGCTAGACGAGTTGCAGTTGCAACAAGTTGCAAATACAAAAAGAAGCGAGTCGTTGATGTGGGGCTGGGGCGCCCTGCCAATTGTGCGCAACGGCGAGGAAGAGGATGATCTGCCTCGGATGGTCAAGAGCGCTTCGGTTTATTTCGATGCGGTGGACGTTGAGGCCAATGCGTTGAACGCTGCAGCTGAAGAAGCTGGGGACTACTTCGACCACCCGTCCATGTCGCTTTGCGGCCACCTGCTGGGCCAAGCGGAGACGGAGGAAGAAGTGCATCGGATTTTTGCAGAGCACATTGTCACGTTCGATTTCTTCCGCGCAAACCCTGCAACAATTCTTGAAAACCCAAATTTACGGTTTTTCGTGGACGGGAAACTGTCGTCATATGATGCAGATATGCAGGCATATCTCGTGTCGCGGGTGCTGTTCCCGTACTCGCGACACTTATCGCTGGGTACTTCTCCAATTGATAAGAAAATATCCAAGTCATGCACGGACCTGGACATTATTACCCAACGGGACACTGAAGTCACTATGGAGGCCGCCAAGATTTCTGTTTCGAGCCTATCATTCACCCGTGGACCTACGACGCTGGAGTCGTTGGAGGAGGTCTGCAGCGACGATGACGGCACACAAGACACTGCTAGTTTTACCAGCGAACCGTACTTTAAGAAGAGTCTGCAGCCTTCCCAAGCAGAGTTACTCGAGATGGGTCTACGCGTGGGTACGAACGATATTGCGTTCGTGCTGCGGTCGCAAGGTGCGGGCGAGGTGGCCCGCGTGGAGGCGAAGCTGTATTTGTGGCCGGTTACGGCGAAGGTTGTCATTGCTCAGATTGACGGTGCGGTCTCGAGTAGCGCTGCCACAGGGAGTATGTTTAAGCGCAGGGACCCCGCTGCGATGCACCCAGGAGCTGTGGAGTTCTACTCGAAGTTGGCACGGAACGGCTACCGCGTTGTATACGTCACGTGCCACGGTCTCTCGCAGGCGAACTTGCTCCACACCTTGCTGCATGATAGCGCTGGAGAAGACGGGGAAATCGCACTGCCAATGGGTCCGGTACTGCTCTCTCCTGATCGACTTCTTGCTACGTACAGCAACGAGATGATCGACGCGCAAGACTTTAAACTTGCAGCGCTTGGCGCGCTGCGTGTGCTCTTCCCGCGAGAGGTGAACCCGTTCTACGCAGCGTTCGGCACAACCCAGACCGACAGCATTGTCTTCACCCAGGTCGGTGTTTTTTCAGGAAAGGTGTTCGTCGTCGACCCGGCAGACGGTAGTCTACGACACCGGTCTCTGATGGGTTTCCATGAGTCGTACACAAGTCTGCTGGATCGCATGGACGCCATGTTCCCACCCATCTACTCCCCGACGACGCAAGTTCCAGTGCCTCCGCATAGTAACTCACAGCTACTCGTGCCGATACTCCAGTCGGTGCCAAGCAACCTCAGCACCACTTCACGCGGGTCGTTCGTCGAGGACGAGGAGCAACTCGTGTCGGAAGCTGTGGCGTCGCAAGTTCGCTCGCGAAATCTCGCCGACGAGGCGTACAACGACATCAACTTCTGGCGAATCGAACCAGGCCTCATGTAGCCCAAGTAACCCCATTAACTAACTAATTGAGAATTGTTTTTCTAGGAAGCTCTTGTCGTGCTGCGGTGCAAGTTCTGCTGGATGCCAGGTTGTCGTGGGTGGTTTCGCGGGGATTCGAGACTCAAGTGGCCAAGGCCCGGAGCACTTCGAAACGGGCGACTGCCCGACGCTTCATTTCGAATTCGCCTCCAAGCGCAGCTTCTCGCCAGCATTCACACCTCAAGATGCGGCGTCGTTTGATGAAAGAGAAGCCCGAAGGAGAATTATCCGATCACCTCCCAGAAGTGGCGGGACACCCAGGAGCCGAGGATCGAGCATCGAGTGGACCCGGCGGACCGACCCCCCACCATGCAAAAGGCGTAGCATGGGCAACCCCGGCACCCAAGTATTTGTTCACGAGTCCGGTACCCCCTGCGCGAGGGAGTCTGGACACGATGCGTTCACTGGATCTGAGGGACAAGAAGAAACTGCGTTGCATTTGGCTCGCACCCGACGAAGGTAACAACGAGGTGGCAGCTTTGATGATGAAGTGTGCAGAGATGTGATGCTGCAGTGTTTTGCAGGTGACCAGCAGATCGTGCGGCCCCCGCCGCTGGATAGCATGCAATACGCACAAATTAGTGTGAGTCGGGACCTGGTTGTGCAATTGATTTTTTTGCTCGGTCTAATTGATTGCTGAACCTTGCACAGGCGACAATGTTCGGTCACAACGTTATGGAGAAAATTAAGCGTGCGGACACCCTCTCGGTACAACTTGAGCGCAGTGACCGCTTTATGGACGCCATGCACACTTACGAGCAGTCTGCTAAAATGCTCGTACGTTGCTTCGTATCTCGGCATTGACGTACTACTGCTAACAGATTGACCTTCATGAATTGCACCCGCAGCTCCGATGTATACAAAAGCGAGAGGAAGCCCCCGGTGTTATGATTGATGAGCTCAAATGGCTGCGCATCGACTACGAAATTCGCTGTGTACAGCTCGTTGCGCTTTGTATGTGTGGAGCACGAAAGTCTGCGGCAGGAGGAGATAACACTGCCTTTCTGGTACGCCTGAACTCTCATTATCTTAATGAACTGACCGCAGTGCTCTAACAATTTGGAGCTCGACCATCTTGTAGTTGCTGAAGAAGGCGGAGGAATTGACGGCTCGGGATGGACTCCAATACTGCAAAAAGCACGTTCAGCGCGCTGCAGTTTACCAGAATATGGCAAACTACTACAAGAAGCAAAAGAAGTACCAAGCGGCGCTACAGGTTGCAGAGAAAGCTGTGCGCATCAACGATAAGCTCTCGCCCAGTGACCGTTTCCCCATCGCGTACTTCTTGCAAGCGTGTCTACACGGGTTATTGCAGACGCCCTCCAAGGCTGGATTCATGTATACAGCGTGCCTCACAGTTGCTGAGGCACAGCGTCCAAGCCATGCAGCGAGCGAGAGTCCACAAAGTGCTGAGGTGTTTCACACGCTCAAGGCTGCAACTCTGCACAACCTGGCAATTGAGTGGGCCAATTTAAATATGCCCGACCAAACTCGCGATGCACTAGCGAGCGCTATGGAGGTTGGAGTTCACTACCTTCCCCAAACGCACCCCGTGGTCGTGCGTATACTAGAAACCTACAAGGTTATGCGAGAAAATTTCCTGTTCCACAGCAGCAGAAGTGCTACAGCATCAGTTGGGGATCCCCCACAGAGCGCTGCTCGACCAAGTGCTCCTGTTCGTCCTACCTCGCCACCGCCTCTCGAAAATGGTACCAAGCGACCCTTACCACCCAGAGCACAGAAGGCTTCACACGAATCACCAGGTGACCTGACTAGCCCTCGAACCAGACGACTATCGTCTCGTGCAGCATATCATCCGGAATCCGAAGATATTAGCCCTGTGCCGCCTTCGGCTCGGCGACCTACAAGTCCGACGACAACATCTGTAGTATCGCCACGCGCGCGGGCCGCCAAGAGACCAACCACAACGCCAGCAGTGCCAGCAGGGTTTTCAGGGCAGACCCTGCCGCTTGGAGCCACGCGCACGTCACATCTTTGGGCAGTACCAGACAGGATTTATGGCCATTCGTTGGGGGCGAAATACAACCCCCACAAAGAGCGCGTTCTTGAAGAAGCTCGGACATTTGGTATTCGACGACGAGCAGCAATCCGAATACAGGTACGTTAAAGAGAGCAAGGTAGAGGGCCCGGGAGATGCTATCGACAAAGCTAACGCTTCTCTTGTTATAATAGAAATCATGGCGGAGTGCTCTTCAGCGGCATCGCGCCGTAAAACGAAAGGAAAAGGCCTCCACCCTGATCCAGAGTACTCTACGCATGTACTATCAGAAGACCCGGTATGAGCAAACACTTCACAAGATACGACGGGTGCAAGCTGTATGGCGTGGTGGCGTGTCACGGACGCGTAGGACAGCGACCCTGGCATCGATAGTGCAGATCCAAACTGTGTGGCGCTCTCGAAACGAACGTGCCAAATATGCGATCAAGAAGATCCGATTGGTGGTACTCCAGTCCGTGGTGCGTGGGTTCTTGGCAAGAGCGACACGAACTCGAAAATTGAATGCCGCGTTGGAGATTCAAGCGCAAATGCGACGGCATTTGTGCCAGCGAGAGTTTAACAGAACCATTTCTGCCGCTGCTACAATCAATCGCGTGCTACGCGGCATGTACGCTCGGAAGATGCTGTCGAACGCGATTCAGTGCGTGGTGAGAGCTGTTCTGGATGAAATGGAGGAGTCTGTGGTTGTTAGCGAAGCGGAGCTCCGTACAGCTAAGGCAGCCGTCGAAGGCGTACTCGAGCATATTGTGACAGCGGCCTCGCTTGAGCCCGAAAATGATTCTGACCATCCCCAGCAAGACACCGATACTAACATTGTCGACGATGATGCTTATAATGACAATGTATCTGCAGCTGAAGTACACGTACCAGCTGACAAAAGTATTGAGAGCAACAAAGCAGAGACGAAAGAGGACATTGATGGTACTGAACCGATCAATAGCCAGGCGGAAGAATCGGAAGCAACTTCGATTGATGATTCCAGCAATCATGGAGTGCGCACGGTTGATCAAAAGCACGAAGAAGCAAACACGATGACAGCAAGCAACAAACGCACTGGAACACATTCACTCTTCCCGTTGATAAAAAGCGGTTCGGACTGTGCAATCATCGAAGCCATGATGAGCAGCATGATTTCCAGGTTTGTAGATATCTCAATCATCAGTGCAATCGAAGATTGCAGCAATGATATCAAACATGCCGCTATCATACCCAACCAACAGAACAACAACGACACTTCCAGCGACCTCATACCATTCCCAATTCCACAAATTAAGGAGCTGCAAGAACCGGAGCTACCAGAATCAACGAAGACCACCATTAGACCCAGTGAGTCGGATACCGAGACGACTACAGGCGACGAAGCGGTAACAACAATCATACCAAATTTGGTCACTGCCACCGCCAGCACTACACAAGCCGTTAAAGAGGTTGACTCGATAGAGTCACCCGTGACAGAAAAAATCAAGAGGATGGCGGAGAGCGTGGTGGAGACCGAGTCGGCGGTGGAAGCTACCGAGGCGGAGCCCGCGATGGCTGAGGCGGTCGCAACGGTCGAAACGAAGCCGGAGCCGGTGGCGGTGGACGCAGACGTGGACGCGGTGATGACAGCGGTGCTCTCGCAGGTGGAGAGCGTGGTGGAGACCGAGTCGGCGGTGGAAGCTACCGAGGCGGAGCCCGCGATGGCTGAGGCGGTCGCACCGGTCGAGACGAAGCCGGAGCCGGTGGCGGTGGACGCAGACGTGGACGCGGTGATGACAGCGGTGCTCTCGCAGGTGGAGAGCGTGGTGGAGACCGAGTCGGCGGTGGAAGCTACCGAGGCGGAGCCCGCGATGGCTGAGGCGGTCGCACCGGTCGAGACGAAGCCGGAGCCGGTGGCGGTGGACGCAGACGTGGACGCGGTGATGACAGCGGTGCTCTCGCAGGTGGAGAGCGTGGTGGAGACCGAGTCGGCGGTGGAAGCTACCGAGGCGGAGCCCGCGATGGCTGAGGCGGTCGCACCGGTCGAGACGAAGCCGGAGCCGGTGGCGGTGGACGCAGACGTGGACGCGGTGATGACAGCGGTGCTCTCGCAGGTGGAGAGCGTGGTGGAGACCGAGTCGGCGGTGAAGCTACCGAGGCGGAGCCCGCGATGGCTGAGGCGGTCGCACCGGTCGAGACGAAGCCGGAGCCGGTGGCGGTGGACGCAGACGTGGACGCGGTGATGACAGCGGTGCTCTCGCAGGTGGAGAGCGTGGTGGAGACCGAGTCGGCGGTGGAAGCTACCGAGGCGGAGCCCGCGATGGCTGAGGCGGCCGCACCGGTCGAGACGAAGCCGGAGCCGGTGGCGGTGGACGCAGACGTGGACGCGGTGATGACAGCGGTGCTCTCGCAGGTGGAGAGCGTGGTGGAGACCGAGTCGGCGGTGGAAGCTACCGAGGCGGAGCCCGCGATGGCTGAGGCGGCCGCACCGGTCGAGACGAAGCCGGAGCCGGTGGCGGTGGACGCAGACGTGGACGCGGTGATGACAGCGGTGCTCTCGCAGGTGGAGAGCGTGGTGGAGACCGAGTCGGCGGTGGAAGCTACCGAGGCGGAGCCCGCGATGGCTGAGGCGGCCGCACCGGTCGAGACGAAGCCGGAGCCGGTGGCGGTGGACGCAGACGTGGACGCGGTGATGACAGCGGTGCTCTCGCAGGTGGAGAGCGTGGTGGAGACCGAGTCGGCGGTGGAAGCTACCGAGGCGGAGCCCGCGATGGCTGAGGCGGCCGCACCGGTCGAGACGAAGCCGGAGCCGGTGGCGGTGGACGCAGACGTGGACGCGGTGATGACAGCGGTGCTCTCGCAGGTGGAGAGCGTGGTGGAGACCGAGTCGGCGGTGGAAGCTACCGAGGCGGAGCCCGCGATGGCTGAGGCGGCCGCACCGGTCGAGACGAAGCCGGAGCCGGTGGCGGTGGACGCAGACGTGGACGCGGTGATGACAGCGGTGCTCTCGCAGGTGGAGAGCGTGGTGGAGACCGAGTCGGCGGTGGAAGCTACCGAGGCGGAGCCCGCGATGGCTGAGGCGGTCCGCACCGGTCGAGACGAAGCCGGAGCCGGTGGCGGTGGACGCAGACGTGGACGCGGTGATGACAGCGGTGCTCTCGCAGGTGGAGAGCGTGGTGGAGACCGAGTCGGCGGTGGAAGCTACCGAGGCGGAGCCCGCGATGGCTGAGGCGGTCGCACCGGTCGAGACGAAGCCGGAGCCGGTGGCGGTGGACGCAGACGTGGACGCGGTGATGACAGCGGTGCTCTCGCAGGTGGAGAGCGTGGTGGAGACCGAGTCGGCGGTGGAAGCTACCGAGGCGGAGCCCGCGATGGCTGAGGCGGTCGCACCGGTCGAGACGAAGCCGGAGCCGGTGGCGGTGGACGCAGACGTGGACGCGGTGATGACAGCGGTGCTCTCGCAGGTGGAGAGCGTGGTGGAGACCGAGTCGGCGGTGGAAGCTACCGAGGCGGAGCCCGCGATGGCTGAGGCGGTCGCACCGGTCGAGACGAAGCCGGAGCCGGTGGCGGTGGACGCAGACGTGGACGCGGTGATGACAGCGGTGCTCTCGCAGGTGGAGAGCGTGGTGGAGACCGAGTCGGCGGTGGAAGCTACCGAGGCGGAGCCCGCGATGGCTGAGGCGGTCCGCACCGGTCGAGACGAAGCCGGAGCCGGTGGCGGTGGACGCAGACGTGGACGCGGTGATGACAGCGGTGCTCTCGCAGGTGGAGAGCGTGGTGGAGACCGAGTCGGCGGTGGAAGCTACCGAGGCGGAGCCCGCGATGGCTGAGGCGGTCGCACCGGTCGAGACGAAGCCGGAGCCGGTGGCGGTGGACGCAGACGTGGACGCGGTGATGACAGCGGTGCTCTCGCAGGTGGAGAGCGTGGTGGAGACCGAGTCGGCGGTGGAAGCTACCGAGGCGGAGCCCGCGATGGCTGAGGCGGCCGCACCGGTCGAGACGAAGCCGGAGCCGGTGGCGGTGGACGCAGACGTGGACGCGGTGATGACAGCGGTGCTCTCGCAGGTGGAGAGCGTGGTGGAGACCGAGTCGGCGGTGGAAGCTACCGAGGCGGAGCCCGCGATGGCTGAGGCGGTCGCACCGGTCGAGACGAAGCCGGAGCCGGTGGCGGTGGACGCAGACGTGGACGCGGTGATGACAGCGGTGCTCTCGCAGGTGGAGAGCGTGGTGGAGACCGAGTCGGCGGTGGAAGCTACCGAGGCGGAGCCCGCGATGGCTGAGGCGGCCGCACCGGTCGAGACGAAGCCGGAGCCGGTGGCGGTGGACGCAGACGTGGACGCGGTGATGACAGCGGTGCTCTCGCAGGTGGAGAGCGTGGTGGAGACCGAGTCGGCGGTGGAAGCTACCGAGGCGGAGCCCGCGATGGCTGAGGCGGTCGCACCGGTCGAGACGAAGCCGGAGCCGGTGGCGGTGGACGCAGACGTGGACGCGGTGATGACAGCGGTGCTCTCGCAGGTGGAGAGCGTGGTGGAGACCGAGTCGGCGGTGGAAGCTACCGAGGCGGAGCCCGCGATGGCTGAGGCGGCCGCACCGGTCGAGACGAAGCCGGAGCCGGTGGCGGTGGACGCAGACGTGGACGCGGTGATGACAGCGGTGCTCTCGCAGGTGGAGAGCGTGGTGGAGACCGAGTCGGCGGTGGAAGCTACCGAGGCGGAGCCCGCGATGGCTGAGGCGGTCGCACCGGTCGAGACGAAGCCGGAGCCGGTGGCGGTGGACGCAGACGTGGACGCGGTGATGACAGCGGTGCTCTCGCAGGTGGAGAGCGTGGTGGAGACCGAGTCGGCGGTGGAAGCTACCGAGGCGGAGCCCGCGATGGCTGAGGCGGTCGCACCGGTCGAGACGAAGCCGGAGCCGGTGGCGGTGGACGCAGACGTGGACGCGGTGATGACAGCGGTGCTCTCGCAGGTGGAGAGCGTGGTGGAGACCGAGTCGGCGGTGGAAGCTACCGAGGCGGAGCCCGCGATGGCTGAGGCGGCCGCACCGGTCGAGACGAAGCCGGAGCCGGTGGCGGTGGACGCAGACGTGGACGCGGTGATGACAGCGGTGCTCTCGCAGGTGGAGAGCGTGGTGGAGACCGAGTCGGCGGTGGAAGCTACCGAGGCGGAGCCCGCGATGGCTGAGGCGGCCGCACCGGTCGAGACGAAGCCGGAGCCGGTGGCGGTGGACGCAGACGTGGACGCGGTGATGACAGCGGTGCTCTCGCAGGTGGAGAGCGTGGTGGAGACCGAGTCGGCGGTGGAAGCTACCGAGGCGGAGCCCGCGATGGCTGAGGCGGTCGCACCGGTCGAGACGAAGCCGGAGCCGGTGGCGGTGGACGCAGACGTGGACGCGGTGATGACAGCGGTGCTCTCGCAGGTGGAGAGCGTGGTGGAGACCGAGTCGGCGGTGGAAGCTACCGAGGCGGAGCCCGCGATGGCTGAGGCGGTCGCACCGGTCGAGACGAAGCCGGAGCCGGTGGCGGTGGACGCAGACGTGGACGCGGTGATGACAGCGGTGCTCTCGCAGGTGGAGAGCGTGGTGGAGACCGAGTCGGCGGTGGAAGCTACCGAGGCGGAGCCCGCGATGGCTGAGGCGGCCGCACCGGTCGAGACGAAGCCGGAGCCGGTGGCGGTGGACGCAGACGTGGACGCGGTGATGACAGCGGTGCTCTCGCAGGTGGAGAGCGTGGTGGAGACCGAGTCGGCGGTGGAAGCTACCGAGGCGGAGCCCGCGATGGCTGAGGCGGTCGCACCGGTCGAGACGAAGCCGGAGCCGGTGGCGGTGGACGCAGACGTGGACGCGGTGATGACAGCGGTGCTCTCGCAGGTGGAGAGCGTGGTGGAGACCGAGTCGGCGGTGGAAGCTACCGAGGCGGAGCCCGCGATGGCTGAGGCGGTCGCACCGGTCGAGACGAAGCCGGAGCCGGTGGCGGTGGACGCAGACGTGGACGCGGTGATGACAGCGGTGCTCTCGCAGGTGGAGAGCGTGGTGGAGACCGAGTCGGCGGTGGAAGCTACCGAGGCGGAGCCCGCGATGGCTGAGGCGGTCGCACCGGTCGAGACGAAGCCGGAGCCGGTGGCGGTGGACGCAGACGTGGACGCGGTGATGACAGCGGTGCTCTCGCAGGTGGAGAGCGTGGTGGAGACCGAGTCGGCGGTGGAAGCTACCGAGGCGGAGCCCGCGATGGCTGAGGCGGTCGCACCGGTCGAGACGAAGCCGGAGCCGGTGGCGGTGGACGCAGACGTGGACGCGGTGATGACAGCGGTGCTCTCGCAGGTGGAGAGCGTGGTGGAGACCGAGTCGGCGGTGGAAGCTACCGAGGCGGAGCCCGCGATGGCTGAGGCGGTCGCACCGGTCGAGACGAAGCCGGAGCCGGTGGCGGTGGACGCAGACGTGGACGCGGTGATGACAGCGGTGCTCTCGCAGGTGGAGAGCGTGGTGGAGACCGAGTCGGCGGTGGAAGCTACCGAGGCGGAGCCCGCGATGGCTGAGGCGGTCGCACCGGTCGAGACGAAGCCGGAGCCGGTGGCGGTGGACGCAGACGTGGACGCGGTGATGACAGCGGTGCTCTCGCAGGTGGAGAGCGTGGTGGAGACCGAGTCGGCGGTGGAAGCTACCGAGGCGGAGCCCGCGATGGCTGAGGCGGTCCGCACCGGTCGAGACGAAGCCGGAGCCGGTGGCGGTGGACGCAGACGTGGACGCGGTGATGACAGCGGTGCTCTCGCAGGTGGAGAGCGTGGTGGAGACCGAGTCGGCGGTGGAAGCTACCGAGGCGGAGCCCGCGATGGCTGAGGCGGCCGCACCGGTCGAGACGAAGCCGGAGCCGGTGGCGGTGGACGCAGACGTGGACGCGGTGATGACAGCGGTGCTCTCGCAGGTGGAGAGCGTGGTGGAGACCGAGTCGGCGGTGGAAGCTACCGAGGCGGAGCCCGCGATGGCTGAGGCGGCCGCACCGGTCGAGACGAAGCCGGAGCCGGTGGCGGTGGACGCAGACGTGGACGCGGTGATGACAGCGGTGCTCTCGCAGGTGGAGAGCGTGGTGGAGACCGAGTCGGCGGTGGAAGCTACCGAGGCGGAGCCCGCGATGGCTGAGGCGGCCGCACCGGTCGAGACGAAGCCGGAGCCGGTGGCGGTGGACGCAGACGTGGACGCGGTGATGACAGCGGTGCTCTCGCAGGTGGAGAGCGTGGTGGAGACCGAGTCGGCGGTGGAAGCTACCGAGGCGGAGCCCGCGATGGCTGAGGCGGTCCGCACCGGTCGAGACGAAGCCGGAGCCGGTGGCGGTGGACGCAGACGTGGACGCGGTGATGACAGCGGTGCTCTCGCAGGTGGAGAGCGTGGTGGAGACCGAGTCGGCGGTGGAAGCTACCGAGGCGGAGCCCGCGATGGCTGAGGCGGTCGCACCGGTCGAGACGAAGCCGGAGCCGGTGGCGGTGGACGCAGACGTGGACGCGGTGATGACAGCGGTGCTCTCGCAGGTGGAGAGCGTGGTGGAGACCGAGTCGGCGGTGGAAGCTACCGAGGCGGAGCCCGCGATGGCTGAGGCGGCCGCACCGGTCGAGACGAAGCCGGAGCCGGTGGCGGTGGACGCAGACGTGGACGCGGTGATGACAGCGGTGCTCTCGCAGGTGGAGAGCGTGGTGGAGACCGAGTCGGCGGTGGAAGCTACCGAGGCGGAGCCCGCGATGGCTGAGGCGGCCGCACCGGTCGAGACGAAGCCGGAGCCGGTGGCGGTGGACGCAGACGTGGACGCGGTGATGACAGCGGTGCTCTCGCAGGTGGAGAGCGTGGTGGAGACCGAGTCGGCGGTGGAAGCTACCGAGGCGGAGCCCGCGATGGCTGAGGCGGCCGCACCGGTCGAGACGAAGCCGGAGCCGGTGGCGGTGGACGCAGACGTGGACGCGGTGATGACAGCGGTGCTCTCGCAGGTGGAGAGCGTGGTGGAGACCGAGTCGGCGGTGGAAGCTACCGAGGCGGAGCCCGCGATGGCTGAGGCGGCCGCACCGGTCGAGACGAAGCCGGAGCCGGTGGCGGTGGACGCAGACGTGGACGCGGTGATGACAGCGGTGCTCTCGCAGGTGGAGAGCGTGGTGGAGACCGAGTCGGCGGTGGAAGCTACCGAGGCGGAGCCCGCGATGGCTGAGGCGGTCGCACCGGTCGAGACGAAGCCGGAGCCGGTGGCGGTGGACGCAGACGTGGACGCGGTGATGACAGCGGTGCTCTCGCAGGTGGAGAGCGTGGTGGAGACCGAGTCGGCGGTGGAAGCTACCGAGGCGGAGCCCGCGATGGCTGAGGCGGCCGCACCGGTCGAGACGAAGCCGGAGCCGGTGGCGGTGGACGCAGACGTGGACGCGGTGATGACAGCGGTGCTCTCGCAGGTGGAGAGCGTGGTGGAGACCGAGTCGGCGGTGGAAGCTACCGAGGCGGAGCCCGCGATGGCTGAGGCGGCCGCACCGGTCGAGACGAAGCCGGAGCCGGTGGCGGTGGACGCAGACGTGGACGCGGTGATGACAGCGGTGCTCTCGCAGGTGGAGAGCGTGGTGGAGACCGAGTCGGCGGTGGAAGCTACCGAGGCGGAGCCCGCGATGGCTGAGGCGGCCGCACCGGTCGAGACGAAGCCGGAGCCGGTGGCGGTGGACGCAGACGTGGACGCGGTGATGACAGCGGTGCTCTCGCAGGTGGAGAGCGTGGTGGAGACCGAGTCGGCGGTGGAAGCTACCGAGGCGGAGCCCGCGATGGCTGAGGCGGCCGCACCGGTCGAGACGAAGCCGGAGCCGGTGGCGGTGGACGCAGACGTGGACGCGGTGATGACAGCGGTGCTCTCGCAGGTGGAGAGCGTGGTGGAGACCGAGTCGGCGGTGGAAGCTACCGAGGCGGAGCCCGCGATGGCTGAGGCGGTCCGCACCGGTCGAGACGAAGCCGGAGCCGGTGGCGGTGGACGCAGACGTGGACGCGGTGATGACAGCGGTGCTCTCGCAGGTGGAGAGCGTGGTGGAGACCGAGTCGGCGGTGGAAGCTACCGAGGCGGAGCCCGCGATGGCTGAGGCGGTCCGCACCGGTCGAGACGAAGCCGGAGCCGGTGGCGGTGGACGCAGACGTGGACGCGGTGATGACAGCGGTGCTCTCGCAGGTGGAGAGCGTGGTGGAGACCGAGTCGGCGGTGGAAGCTACCGAGGCGGAGCCCGCGATGGCTGAGGCGGTCGCACCGGTCGAGACGAAGCCGGAGCCGGTGGCGGTGGACGCAGACGTGGACGCGGTGATGACAGCGGTGCTCTCGCAGGTGGAGAGCGTGGTGGAGACCGAGTCGGCGGTGGAAGCTACCGAGGCGGAGCCCGCGATGGCTGAGGCGGTCCGCACCGGTCGAGACGAAGCCGGAGCCGGTGGCGGTGGACGCAGACGTGGACGCGGTGATGACAGCGGTGCTCTCGCAGGTGGAGAGCGTGGTGGAGACCGAGTCGGCGGTGGAAGCTACCGAGGCGGAGCCCGCGATGGCTGAGGCGGCCGCACCGGTCGAGACGAAGCCGGAGCCGGTGGCGGTGGACGCAGACGTGGACGCGGTGATGACAGCGGTGCTCTCGCAGGTGGAGAGCGTGGTGGAGACCGAGTCGGCGGTGGAAGCTACCGAGGCGGAGCCCGCGATGGCTGAGGCGGCCGCACCGGTCGAGACGAAGCCGGAGCCGGTGGCGGTGGACGCAGACGTGGACGCGGTGATGACAGCGGTGCTCTCGCAGGTGGAGAGCGTGGTGGAGACCGAGTCGGCGGTGGAAGCTACCGAGGCGGAGCCCGCGATGGCTGAGGCGGCCGCACCGGTCGAGACGAAGCCGGAGCCGGTGGCGGTGGACGCAGACGTGGACGCGGTGATGACAGCGGTGCTCTCGCAGGTGGAGAGCGTGGTGGAGACCGAGTCGGCGGTGGAAGCTACCGAGGCGGAGCCCGCGATGGCTGAGGCGGCCGCACCGGTCGAGACGAAGCCGGAGCCGGTGGCGGTGGACGCAGACGTGGACGCGGTGATGACAGCGGTGCTCTCGCAGGTGGAGAGCGTGGTGGAGACCGAGTCGGCGGTGGAAGCTACCGAGGCGGAGCCCGCGATGGCTGAGGCGGCCGCACCGGTCGAGACGAAGCCGGAGCCGGTGGCGGTGGACGCAGACGTGGACGCGGTGATGACAGCGGTGCTCTCGCAGGTGGAGAGCGTGGTGGAGACCGAGTCGGCGGTGGAAGCTACCGAGGCGGAGCCCGCGATGGCTGAGGCGGCCGCACCGGTCGAGACGAAGCCGGAGCCGGTGGCGGTGGACGCAGACGTGGACGCGGTGATGACAGCGGTGCTCTCGCAGGTGGAGAGCGTGGTGGAGACCGAGTCGGCGGTGGAAGCTACCGAGGCGGAGCCCGCGATGGCTGAGGCGGCCGCACCGGTCGAGACGAAGCCGGAGCCGGTGGCGGTGGACGCAGACGTGGACGCGGTGATGACAGCGGTGCTCTCGCAGGTGGAGAGCGTGGTGGAGACCGAGTCGGCGGTGGAAGCTACCGAGGCGGAGCCCGCGATGGCTGAGGCGGCCGCACCGGTCGAGACGAAGCCGGAGCCGGTGGCGGTGGACGCAGACGTGGACGCGGTGATGACAGCGGTGCTCTCGCAGGTGGAGAGCGTGGTGGAGACCGAGTCGGCGGTGGAAGCTACCGAGGCGGAGCCCGCGATGGCTGAGGCGGCCGCACCGGTCGAGACGAAGCCGGAGCCGGTGGCGGTGGACGCAGACGTGGACGCGGTGATGACAGCGGTGCTCTCGCAGGTGGAGAGCGTGGTGGAGACCGAGTCGGCGGTGGAAGCTACCGAGGCGGAGCCCGCGATGGCTGAGGCGGCCGCACCGGTCGAGACGAAGCCGGAGCCGGTGGCGGTGGACGCAGACGTGGACGCGGTGATGACAGCGGTGCTCTCGCAGGTGGAGAGCGTGGTGGAGACCGAGTCGGCGGTGGAAGCTACCGAGGCGGAGCCCGCGATGGCTGAGGCGGCCGCACCGGTCGAGACGAAGCCGGAGCCGGTGGCGGTGGACGCAGACGTGGACGCGGTGATGACAGCGGTGCTCTCGCAGGTGGAGAGCGTGGTGGAGACCGAGTCGGCGGTGGAAGCTACCGAGGCGGAGCCCGCGATGGCTGAGGCGGCCGCACCGGTCGAGACGAAGCCGGAGCCGGTGGCGGTGGACGCAGACGTGGACGCGGTGATGACAGCGGTGCTCTCGCAGGTGGAGAGCGTGGTGGAGACCGAGTCGGCGGTGGAAGCTACCGAGGCGGAGCCCGCGATGGCTGAGGCGGCCGCACCGGTCGAGACGAAGCCGGAGCCGGTGGCGGTGGACGCAGACGTGGACGCGGTGATGACAGCGGTGCTCTCGCAGGTGGAGAGCGTGGTGGAGACCGAGTCGGCGGTGGAAGCTACCGAGGCGGAGCCCGCGATGGCTGAGGCGGCCGCACCGGTCGAGACGAAGCCGGAGCCGGTGGCGGTGGACGCAGACGTGGACGCGGTGATGACAGCGGTGCTCTCGCAGGTGGAGAGCGTGGTGGAGACCGAGTCGGCGGTGGAAGCTACCGAGGCGGAGCCCGCGATGGCTGAGGCGGCCGCACCGGTCGAGACGAAGCCGGAGCCGGTGGCGGTGGACGCAGACGTGGACGCGGTGATGACAGCGGTGCTCTCGCAGGTGGAGAGCGTGGTGGAGACCGAGTCGGCGGTGGAAGCTACCGAGGCGGAGCCCGCGATGGCTGAGGCGGCCGCACCGGTCGAGACGAAGCCGGAGCCGGTGGCGGTGGACGCAGACGTGGACGCGGTGATGACAGCGGTGCTCTCGCAGGTGGAGAGCGTGGTGGAGACCGAGTCGGCGGTGGAAGCTACCGAGGCGGAGCCCGCGATGGCTGAGGCGGCCGCACCGGTCGAGACGAAGCCGGAGCCGGTGGCGGTGGACGCAGACGTGGACGCGGTGATGACAGCGGTGCTCTCGCAGGTGGAGAGCGTGGTGGAGACCGAGTCGGCGGTGGAAGCTACCGAGGCGGAGCCCGCGATGGCTGAGGCGGCCGCACCGGTCGAGACGAAGCCGGAGCCGGTGGCGGTGGACGCAGACGTGGACGCGGTGATGACAGCGGTGCTCTCGCAGGTGGAGAGCGTGGTGGAGACCGAGTCGGCGGTGGAAGCTACCGAGGCGGAGCCCGCGATGGCTGAGGCGGCCGCACCGGTCGAGACGAAGCCGGAAGCCGTTGGAAGAAGTACCTCAAACGGAAATGGTTGTTATTGATATGGGTGAAATGCTGGGTATTGTCTTGCCTGGTGTGGATGGATAAGTTTTGTTCCTGGCGGGTGACGTTGTTACCGAAATCGGTGCTTTTGTGGAGTCTTCGGATTCGTTACTATTGAAGCCCGACGGCACGCGAGCTGCCGAGGCAACATGATATTATCCATCGAGCAGAAGCGAAGTGCTCTTCCCAGGTACTCTTCAAACGCAGATCTCAATGATGATCGAGTTGTGAAATTTTGAAGCGAGAGGAATATATTTATTTGCATGCACATTGCAGCGCAATTTGAAAACGGCGCGGCGGGTACCCACCTACAGAGCCTGCTAATCACGTTCATTCATCCAATTGCTCTCGACGGCGGCGACTGCAGGCACGAACCATACATAGTCAGAGCACGATTAAATCATCAAAGTAGTATGACAGTACGTACCTTGCCGTTGGAGGTCTCTTGCTTGCACTCTTCCTGCTCTTGTCATCGCCACCGCTTGCGCTGATGCTTGATGACTTTTTAGCTCCCTCTTGGCTCTCCTTGTTCCCTCCATTTGCTGTCGATTGAGACCTCTCCTTGCTGGTCGTTGATGCCAATCCACTCGGGGCCACCTCCACTTCGTTAGCGAACGTGATCTCCACGTCCTCTTCCGTCGAGACTCCAACGCGCTCAAGCCAATAGTTCATGCTGAGGGCGTAACCAGTGCCGTTAGCAGCCTCGAAGTCGCGCGTGCGACGTTCGGGCATCTCTAGGTCGAGTTGCACTACGTTGTCGCTTCGCCAACGCACATTCATGGGGTCGATCAGTCTGTTGCGTCTTGCGTACTCGCTCTCAATTCGTCGGGCGCCTCGACGAGAAATGGGACGTCTTGGACGCAATGATGCCGGCTTTGTCTCCAAGCGACTAACTTGCCAGGCGTCGTGATCAGCATCATACCGAGCTCGCTTCTCAAGACTTTGAGCCTCATCCAGAGGCACAAAATGGCTCAGCAGTAAATGCTTGAGCTTGAGCTGCCGCGTGAGTTCACGAACCGTGTCGAGCATGTCTTCCTTCTCAGCTTGGAACTCAGCCTTGAGGTCCTCGATTTCAGTGGTCGCCGCCTTGTGCTTGGCCCACAGCTTCTTAAGCTTCCGTGTCTTGTCGTCCACTGCCTCCTGTAGCGTCGTGTACTGCTCTTCAAGCAACATGTTGGAATCTTCCTTTTCAGCGAGTTCTTGTGCGAGCTGCAGCTCTTGGCGCTTCTGAGCTTCAACACGTGCTTGAGCTTCGCGGAGTTGACGTTCCTGCTTCGCCGCTTTGTCTAGCACCCGCCCACCCGAGATGAGCTTGTGCTCAAGAGCCTCCAACTGGTTGACCATTTCATCCTTTTGCCTGGCCATAACTTCCTTCTGCTCGGCTTGAGATTGCAGTTCCCGCTCAAGCTGCTCTCGCTCCTCCTCTGTTCGTGACTGAGCAGCGAGTAACGCCTTCATTTCCTCTTGTGCCTTTTGCTTTAACTCCCGCTTCTCACGTCGAGCATCCTCCTCCAGCTTTTTCAGGACCTCTTCGCTCACACCTTCGCGCTTTACGACTGTTTTCTCAACGATGCGCTCCACGATGTGGGGGCCTGGAGCAGCACCTCCGCCACTTCCATCTTTTGAGCTCTGTTTTCCCTCGGCACCAGGCATGGCTGACCCATTTTTCTCTTGAGCAGCCAACGCCTCGCGTAGCTCTTTGATCTTCTCCTGGTACTCGCGGATCTTGGCGTCTTTAGGATCTTCGTTAATCTTGGGCTTGTTTTTGATGTTCTTGGCGCGGTTGGCATAGCGGAGCGTAGACAGAGTTTCATTGTAGTTGTAGTCCGCAGGCCCGCAGTTCGCGATCATGACAGTCTTAGCGTTACCACCAAGCGAGTCCTGCAGCAATCGCGTCAGCTTGGAATCGCGGTACGGAATGTGCTGCGACTTGCCATCCACTAGCGCAGAAATGACATTGCCAAGCGCCGACAGACTGAGGTTGATCTTGGTAGCTTCCTTCATGCGGTCACCTGTGGCACCCGTCTTGGACTGCCGCTCGCTACCAGCCAGATCCACGAGGTTCAGCTTACCAACGCAAATGTGCGGCTTCGCGTTCGCCTCGGTCTGTGCCGTCGAGCAAGCTTCGACCGTGATCGTGAACATGGAGTGCGAACGAGAGGAGGTCTGGTTCATGAGCGTGGCGCCAACACTCCGGTTTTTCTTGCCCTGCTGCATGACGGCGTCGATTTCAGCAGCGGCTGCAACTTGGCGAGACGTGAGGTCCTTCACGAAGACTCCGGCATCCACCGTCTCCTTCAACTCAAGGCGGTTTTTCGGGTCGGGTGCGAGCAGGTCGCGGATCTCCTCGTTGTAGATCTCGAGGTACGACGCGTACACCATAAACTGCTTGTTGTCGGATTCCGCGGCGATGCGGTCGAAAATGTGCGAGAACGAGTTGGGGATGATGCCCTTGGCTTCGGGCGGCTCCGAGTAGCCCTCCATGGTGTGCGACTTGCCGGCGCCCGTTTGACCGTAGGCAAAGATGGTGCCGTTGAAGCCGTTCACGACGGACTCGACGATATCCGTGGCCGCCTGTGCGTACACATCCTGCTGCGAGCTTTCGGGTGGGATGGCGGCATCGAACGTGAACTTCTTGGGTGGCTCTCGGTCGTCCGCTTCCGGGTTGGCCAGCGAGATCTCACCCTGCGCGGGGCTGGCGTGCACGATGTAGCTGCGTCCGTCCTGAACTTCCTTGGTGCTGAGAGGACGAATGCGCACGCAGACGCGAACGCTCTCGCTCTTGCTGGCCATGGCTGCCACGCGGCTTGGACAGGGCCGGGAATGATTCCGTCGCTTCAGAGCGGGCTCCAAACGGCCGAAACGGAAGCGACAGCCAAAGTCAACGGTTGCAGCACTTGAATCGGCGCAGTACTAAGATCGGCTTGCCACAGTGACTTACTGTGCCATTCTTGCAGCGCATATTGGGTAAGCGCTGCAAGGATGGCAGACCCGTGGAGCGGCCTTGGACCTGACTTCAAGCTGTCAACGAGAAAAGGATGGACTCGTGATTTTCGGGATCCGGTATGCAAAACAAAACCAAATCTGAACTTGGGGCATTCAGAAATCGAGAGCGGCACAGAATAACTGCAGAGGGACGGCCTCGCGGAAAGCCGCCGCAGCTGCAACCAGTCGATGCGCTGGAATGAGGGCAGATCGCACGCGTGGGTGTGGTCCGAAATGCGTGCAGCGCGGCGCCTTCGAGTGGCAGGTCCTGCTTCGACGTTTGGCGTCGCTCGCAGCCGCGAAAAATCATTTGGAAGCGATAGTGCAGACTACGGTGGGCTTCTCGCTGACCTTCTCCTGACGGAAGCAGCGATTGCAGCGAGCTGGTGACGACCAAGCGCGTAATATGCACGCCTTTTCATTTGCGTGGTTGGTCATGGTTGTTGGTGCTGCGGCTTAGGCTTTCGTAGAGCAAGTAGCCATGTCGAGCGTGCTAGTCGAACCAAGCCTGTCTGTCTGCTATCCTGCCTGCGGCCACTGCGTTCAGGCTGCCGTCAGGAAATTATGACTCGGATCACAACTTGCTACGTACATCAGCGCCAGTCGAGTGTCCCAACTCAGACCAGCACCGACAAGCTGCCCGCGTCGAGGTGACTGGTTCTCGCTGGCGCCGCCGCGCTTCTGATCGTTGCACCGGGAGCCATTAGCTATCTACACCGAACACCGAGCAGAGAGCGGGCTCCGCGTCGAGGATAGTCCAAGCAGGCAGCGACCAGAGTTCTCTACGCTCAATGCGGGAGCACATTGGCAACATACTGCATCTAGGCTGCAGCAAATGCATCTGCATGTACCGTATTGCTGCCTTAGGCAACTCGAGGTGGTTGAATGAAACGTCAATCCGAGCGAAAACTATTGCAATCAAGGGACTCTTTTGGGCGTTCTGAACTTTATTGCTCTGAACTTTATGTAGCCATGTGCATTATTGCTGCATGGTAAATACCATGTAGCTTTTGGCATCACTTATCCTGCTTCGGCGGCGCGTGCAGCAAGCACCTGCGCGTCAGGCACACTCCTCTTTGGACACTTCAAGCTGATGTAGCAGGTTGAGTTTGTCTTGACACCTTGATTTCTCCCCACCAGCACCGGGACTTGGAATAGGAAGGCGCTTCCTACATGTATTTGTCGCTAAAGCACGATTGCGGTCCCACCGACGCCTCACCGACAAGCGCGGCGAGCTGATGTAAGTAGAGGCGCCACCATGTCGACGCCATGAGTGTCCGATGAAAAGATCACGCACTCGGACGTCACCAGCTCGCTGCAATCGCCACTTCCGTCAGGAGAAGGTCAGCGAGAAGCCCACCGTAGTCTGCACTATCGCTTCCAAATGATTTTTCGCGGCTGCGAGCGACGCCAAACGTCGAAGCAGGACCTGCCACTCGAAGGCGCCGCGCTGCACGCATTTCGGACCACACCCACGCGTGCGATCTGCCCTCATTCCAGCGCATCGACTGGTTGCAGCTGCGGCGGCTTTCCGCGCTGGAAGCCCGAGTCGCTCGGCGAGTGAGCGAGGATATTTGTGCCGCTGTCGCTTTTCGAGCAGTCCAAATGCTCCAAGTTTGGTACGCCGAGGCCAGAGTTCAGGAGGTTTGCATACCGGATCCCGAAAATCACGAGTCCATCCTTTCTCGTTGACAGCTTGAAGATCGAGAATGGCAAAGCGCCCGTGCTTGGCCGTTCGTGTCCTGCGACGCACAACAGTCCGGGTTCACCGCAAGAGGACAACCGGAAGCCGCGGCGACTGTACCGTATCCTCCCGCTATCTCCGGAGACTTGAGACCCAGCCGGCACCGCATCGCGGTTGCAGAGCGAACCACTCCGCTACATGTCCAGACTTGCAGCAACAGCCGTGCACCACTCTCTCTGCAGTGAGGCCAGCGATACCCGAGCCCGTCCGCCCAGTCCTCCCGAGCCTATTTATGAGGCAGCAACCGCCCAAGTCGCCCACGCGCGGCGCCAATGCAATAATGCCGCCTTCGAACAAGTTCTCATGCATCGCCGTGGATTCACGGCAACTGGCCACCGTAGACAGGGCAAGATCCCGTGTCCGCCGCCGCGCGGCATAGTGAAATGCAGTACTCGCGAAACGGCCGCACATTGGCCATAAATAGTTTCGTGTGCTGCGATTGGCCAGTGTAAAACAGATGGCCACTGCTCGCGTCGTCAAGATGGCAAGCTGCTGCCTTCCTGGAGGGCAGCCAAGCGATGCGAACATGCACCAGGGCTTGCCAGCCCTGGTAGCTGGGGTGCTGGCTGCAACCCCGTGGCCAGTTCCGCTCTCTTGCTCTCTCCCTTCATGTATCTGCAGTGAAGGGATCAGACTCGCCATAGTCGGCTATGCACTGAAATGCTTTCAGACAGCCCACTGAAACCAAGCTCCAAAAACCATGCAAAAATCCCATCCGAGATACAACAGTGCAGCGCCCAGTTGCTGGCGTAAGCTTCACCCTTGGCGGCATCGCACTTCGCAATTTCCCACATCGGCAGTCGCAGCGTAGCGCTCGCTCTTCCGTGCCCAGATTGCCTCAGTGCCTGCCATGCAGCTCCAGCTCGTGTCGGGCGACGACCTCGAGCTCCCGGCGCCTCAGACGAAACTGCGGCCTGCCACGCGCAACTTCGAGTCGGCCGACAGCGTGCTCAACGCCCCGCGGCGCGCCGAGCTCTCTCGCCAGCGCAACTGCGTGGCCTTCGACCACCAGACCATCGAGCTGCGCCAGGCCTTCCGCACGGCGCCCGAGCCCGTGACGCTCGACTCGCCGCTGCACGCGAGCCCCAGCTCCATCCTGCGCGTGCGCGCCACGTCCACGTCGGCGTCACAGGCCGACAACGGTGACAAGCTGCGCAAGAAGAAAAAGGTCTCGTTCCTGCAAGCGGAGCCCGAGCAGGAGCTTGAGCAGAGCTTCGCGAGCAGTTCCAAGACGCAGTGCAGCTGTCAGAGCCTGCAGCCGACAGACGACGTCAAGGACCTGCCGTCCCCCATCCACGCGGCCTGCAGGAGAGCAGAACTACAGGCGCTCAAGCACCTGCTCAGCTTCTACTTCGGTGCGGACCTCATCAAGCTCGTGAATTCAAGCTGCGCGTGCGGCCGGACGCCGCTGGAAGTGGCGTGCGAAACGGGCGACCTCCGAGTCGTCAAACTGCTGCTCAAGCGCCACGCGGACCCGAACGGCGCGGGCAGCGCCACGCCCGGTGCCAAGCAGAGTCTGTCGAACCACATCCGCAACCACAGGAGGCGCAGCGTGGACCCCAACCTGACGCGCAAGCGGCGGCAGCGCACGTGCTTAGGTATCGCGTGCAAGAACCGCAAGACAGACATCTTGGAGCTGTTGATGCAGTACGGCGCGCGGATCGACGACGAGGCCTTGGTGGTGGCTGCTAGTCGCGGGCACGAGGACGTGATCCGCACTCTTGTAGGCTTCGCGAACGCAGACGCCAAGAAGAAGGCGAGTCCGGTGCACCAGCTTTTCCACAAGAAAGGCGCCGAGGCGAACGAGCGCACGTACGTGCCTCTGATCTCGAGCTCTTCGCTGCAGAAGGCGTGCTCGGCGGCGACGGCGGAGCACACGGAGTTGATCCGCGTGTTGCTGGGTGACGGCAAGAGCGCCACCTCCCGACAAAGCGTCGTCCAGTGCGCGTTCGATGCCGTGAACCTGCCGGACTACCGCCTGTTGAAGTGCCTGGCCAAGACCTACGAGACCCGCCTCCTGCTGGATGCGCGCGACAAGACGTCACAGAGCTCGTTGCTGCATGTAGCGGTGAAGAACGGCAGCGCCAAGACGGTGCTGCTTCTGATCAAGATGGGCGCCGACGTGCACGCGCAGGACGGCAGCGGCATCCCGCCGTTGTATCTGGCGTGTGCGCGCGGACAAGAAGTTGTCGTTCAGACCCTGCTGGAAAAGGGCGCCAAGTGCACGGCGGTCGGTCCGAGTGGCGAGACGCCGCTGCACATCGCAGCTCAGGAGAACCAGCTCGCGTGCGTGAAGCTGCTGCTGGAGGTTGGTAAGGTGCCAGTGGACGACGTGACACATGACCGCTGCACGGCACTCCACCTTGCTTCTCAGCGCGGCAACACGGCCGTAGCCGCCTGCCTTCTGGACAACGGAGCTGACGTGGACGCCATGACCGTCGGCAACGAGTCGCCGCTGCTCAAGGCCAGCCGCATGAGCCAGTTCCAGACCGTCAAGTTGCTGCTGTCTCGCAACGCCAGCACGCAGCCCGAGCTAGCATCAAGCACATCGGAGCAGAAGATGGCGGAGGGCAGCGGCGCGTCGTTCGAGTCGTCGTCATCCAACTCGTCCGGTTCGGGGGCGCAGATCTCGCGGAGTCGCTCGTGGTCGTCGTCGGGCAACAGCTCGCAGCGCAAGAACAGCAAGAGCAGCGAGCGCATCTTCATCGCCAAGTCCAACACACACACCTCGCTGAAGCACTGGTTGCGCTCGGTGCTGAACAACTAAGGCAAACAGGCAGACAGCTTTCCCATGCGAACGGAGTGTGGGAAGCGTCTGTGCCGGCGAGCATCAAGTTACACCCGAACGCCCCGAAACCACACGCAGTATACTATTCCCCGTCGCCAAGCGTGGGCGGCTGGCCGCTCAGCGGAGCAGGCCGCGTTGTATCGATAGATATGTAGATCCACTAATTTACCACAATTTTGATTATTATCTCGGCGGCTTCCTCGCATCGACACTTGACTTCAAGACAGCCACATGCACATCGGTGGTGGACACCATGACAACAATAAACGGCGGCGGAGTGCAGCCAGGATTAGCAGAGGGATCCGCTGGTAGGATACATGCCTCGACTCTCTTGAAGGGATCCATGTATCTATCTGCGTGGACAGGCGTAGCGGTGCCCTTCAATGCGGTGGTGCCGCCAATCGGGTCTTCAGCAAGCAATGCATAGTATATTACGACTTTATCTCCAGGTTCTGTAAATACGCCAGTGAGGAAAGGGGCAGCAGAGCCCAGTATTTGCCGCCACCACACCCACCGCAGCCAACGCCGAGCGGTTATACGAGCCGCGAGAAGAACGGGTCCTTGCGGAAGCTCTGCAGCAGCTCGCTAGTGCTGAACAGCAACTTGATCAGGTGTTTCCGGAGTTCCGCCTCCGCAACGAGACCCTCCTCGCCCAGCGTGTCCAGCGCGGTCCTAAAGTCGCGTTCCGCCAGCGGCTTGAACACACCGGCGTCCTTGCTCACCTCGCAGTAGCTCGAGTACAGCTCGTCCACACTGAAGAGCGGCGTGACTTCGCTTCCGTCAACTGCAGCACGGTTTGCCGTCACGATAAGCAGTCGGGTGGAAGCGAAGAGGATCATCTGCAGGTTGCGCGGCAGCGACCGGATCACCAATGCGCTTTTCGACTCGAGGGCGTGCTTGATGATACGCAGCATGTCCGTGAGCGGGAGTGGGCGTGACAGCTCCTTGTCGTCCGACGGGTTCTCGGCGTTCTCCTTGTCGCTCTGGTCCAGCTTCTGCTGCAGGATGCGGCGGCAGGTGTCCACAGCCAGTCGGATGTCACCGGTAGTGGACGCAATCTTGCGGGCCAGGAAGGAGATGCCGTGCAGACTAACCATCTTCGGCGATACAGCCTCGCCACCGAGGCGGTCGATCAGGATACGCTCGATGGTCTGGTGCTTGTACGGCTCAAAGATGACCACTCGCGGAGAGCACTCCGGAAGTCGCTGCTGAAGCATCGGCAAGTGCCGTTCGGTGAAGTCCACTTGGTTGGCAATTCCAATGAGAACGAAGCTGTGCGAAGCCCGGTGCGCGAGCTCAAACAGCCGACACAGATCGTTCTCGATACCGTTGTTCTTCAGCAGGATGTCGATCTCGTCCAAGACGAGGATCATGGTCTTGGAGGATTTCAGTTTCCTATTCGTCGCACGCTCAATCGCCTCGAAGGCCTCGTTTCCACTCGAAAACGACTTCTTTGTCAGCGTCTCTGCGAGCTTGCAGAACAGCTTCGATGAATTGGCAAGCGCCATCGCATTGACATGAGCGCGGATAGGCTCCTTGTCAGCTTGCTCAGGGCAGCATTCCTGTGAACAAAGCAGAGAGGTTAGTTTATCAGAACTTGATCAAGGCGATGGAAGAGCGCATCTTACCCGGTACAGCTCATTGATGTCAAGCTGTGTCGCCTTCAGCAAAGCCGTCTTGCCGCACCCTGGAGCGCCAGAAATGTATAGACTGGTCTTTTCCTTCTCGAGGAAACAGTCGCTGAAGAATGCGCGGATCTCACCAAACTCCTTCTCGCGGTGGCGGAAGTTGGATGGAATGTAGGCCGACGTCAGCTTCTGGATCGCACTCGAAATCATGTTCCGGGGAGTGACCTCCTTCTCGGCCTCCTCAGCGTTGGTCGTGGAGCCAATCGAGGGCGTGAGAACTTTTTCCTTTCTCACAGCATTGGGCGATGGTGTGAAGCTGTTGGAAAGGTTGCGCAGCGGACGTCCGTTTCCATGGTTCTCCTTGCCCTTAACTCCTGCTGCGTCGGGGGAAATGGTCTCACATATTTCTTCGTCGTCGTCACTGAGGTCGGCGGTTGCCAATCGCTTGTCAGTCGGAGTGCGGAAGAGCGATGCGTCCTTGTACTTCTTGCCCCCGTGCTGCGGGGCCGGCGTACTTTCGACACGCTTCCGCTTCTGCACAGGAGTAGCCGTCTCGTTGTCGCTGACGTCCATATCCTCGTCACTAGAGTCCATCGCAGCCTGTGCTCGCACGCGCGCAGCCGTCTTAGCCCAGATCCCGCTTGTGTGCAAGTACTCGATCAGCAGGTCCTTACTGATGAAGTAGTCCTCTCCTGCCTCGCCATCCTTGGTAGTGTTGCAGTGAGGCTTGAAGTAGTCACACTCAATAGCACCATAACGGTAGTGCCAACCTTTGTCCGTCAAAACTCGCCAAATCTCACCGAACTTGACCTCGGCAAGGGTTGTTTGAGATGACAGGCCGGGCCTACTACGCATCACTGACTTAGAGCGCGCACGTCGGAAGCGACTTCCAGAATTCGAGCGACCACGGTCAGCCTGTGTCTTCTTTTGTTGCGGCTTGGGGGCAGACTTCTTCACAGGAACCTCTTCACCTTCGCTCTCACTTTCACTCTCGCTGTCCATCGTGAAGTGTTCGATGTGGGCTTCTTCCAGTTTCTGACGAATGTGGTTGTACATTCCACTATCCTCGAGGTACTTCTCGAGCTCCTCGCGCCCGCGGAAGTAGTCTTTGTTCGGCTGCAGGGATTTCTTGTCCTTTGTCTTGCAGTGAGGCTGGTAGTACAACCATTGTAGACCACCACTTTTCCAGTACCATCCCCGGCTCTTCAACTCGTTCTCGAGCTTTCCGAACGCCATCTTGAACGGGGGGATAGACTGCTTCGGCTTCATCGACTTCTTCTGCACCTGCTTTGCTGGTTTGGTCGGAGCTTTCGCTGCTGGCTTAATGACCTTTGACTTTGGCTCACTTTTGTTAGACTTTGCTGGAGCCTTCTTACTAGCCGCAGAAGACGACTTCTTCGAGGTTGCAGCACGCACGATCTCCTCTTCCTCTTGGTTATCTTCCTCGTCGTCGCTCTCTTCCTCGGTGGACGCCCCACTGACATCATCGGCGACTTGGCTCGACTCCTCTTCGCCCTCAGACTCGGATTGTTCAGGTTCCTCCATTTCAATGTCGGAGTCAGCAGCGTCAGCTGTCTCCTCTTGTTTAGTAGTGCTGTCAGTGCTGGATCCAATCAATCCACACTCCTCCAGGTACTTGGCCACAGCCTGAGCTTTGGAGCGGAAAATCGTCACGTTGGGCACCCACTGGTCGAACGGCAAGTCCGCCTTCTTGTACAGGGTCTCGGAGGTGGTGGACATGGCCTGCCAGCCACTTCCAGCAGCCATGGGCCAGATGAATTCTGTCAGCTCGGAGAACTCGTCGCTGTTACTGTCTTGGGTAGCGGACGACTGAACCCAGTCGCTGAGGTAGCGCGCGCAGGCCTTCTCAAGCGAGTCGAAGAGGTTGACGTTCGGGATGAAGTCGAAGAAGCTCGTGCCAGGCATCTTGTACAGCACCTGTCCGTCTCCCTGCGTCATGGTCTCCCAGCCTGCCTCGAGCATCTGCTGCCAGCACTTGGCCACCATAGTCACCATAGTCGGCGCCTTGAGCATCTTGGCCACGTCGCCCGCGTCCATCTTCTTCTTCTCCTCTGTCTTCTTTCTCTCTGGGGCCTTGGCGGGCGACGGGATGATTTCTCTGGCCACCACGGCCTTGCCCGTTCTGTGTGCCTTCTTGGCCATCGTCAGTAGCGTCACGAACAGCTCGCTGGCTTGTGCGTCTGTGTGCACGTCACGTGCGAACGTCTCGGCCTCCTCGCAGGCCCGCAGAAAGCATGCGTTGGTCCGCGCACGCTTGACCATATCCTCAGGCTCCTGGTGGTCGCTGCAGAGCGCGGGGAAGGCGTCGGCACCGCGCCAGCTCGCGAGCATCAGGTCGTCCTTGTGGGCCACGCAGAGCTGAAGATTCGGCGCCGATCCGGAGGCCGCCACGTGGCAGGCGCGGGGCCCCACGCCGAAGAAGTAGAGCACGCGGTCTTCGCGGTCCAGCGCGGGCTTGGCGCCGCGCAGTGTCCACACGTCGTGCGTGTGCGCCACGGCGGCCGAGTAGCTCGAGTACACACAGGCAGGCCAGAAGACGTGCATGCTGCGCAGCTTGACCCATCGCAGCGCGGACTCGGAAGGCGCCATATCTACTGCTACGGAGCAGAGTGTTGGTCGCTTGAGCCTGGGCTGCTTTTGAAATGCGGAACAGAGCATTTGGGCGGGAAAAATGGCTCTTGTAGAGGGCGGGTGTTGAGTGTTCTTTTAGAGAGATACCTTTGCAATGGCATAAACTTACTAGCGTCATTTCATTTTGGCGCGTGGGGTATCAATAGAGCTCCGCACAGGGAGCCAGAAAAGCGATGGACCCCATGGACCTGCTTACGAGCGGCTTCACCACCGCATACACAGAGGAGAAGCCGCGGCAGCTGGAGACTCAGCAGCAGTGGGAACAGGAGGAAAAACGCGAGGACAACCCGAGCAGCAGCAGCTCCGCCAGCTCCGACGACGAGCCTGAGCAGGACTTGGATTTCCCCACCACGCAGGTGCTGGTGCCGGACGCCGAGGAGGCGACGGCAGCCGTGAAGAACCCGCCCAGGAGCCCCACGGTCATTCAGTCGCCTGTCAAGTCCCGCAACTCTCCTGCTAGGTCTCGTACGTCGCCGGTGAAAATGAAGTCTCCGGTCAAGATGAAGTCCCCGGTCAAGGCCGCTCGCTCTCCTGCCAAGATGCGGTCTCCAGTGAAGGTCGTTCGCTCTCCGGTAAAGGCGGTGGTGAAGCCTCCCGTTGCGCCGTCTCCGGTGGTTGAGAAGCGTCCAGTGGAGAAAAAGATAGAGGATTCGGACATTGACACGCCCGAGGAGTTCCGTATAAAGGGTCCGGAAGGCAAGTTCACCAAGGTGTTCCCCACCGTGGCCAAGTTGGTGGAGAGCGGGGGCTGGCAGATCGCCCAGGGGCACAACACGCTCTTCTGCGCGATGCCAGGTGTGCAGTTTTTCAACTTCAAGCCCAACATCAACGTGTTCGACTCGAAGGTCAAGGCGTGCTGGAAGTTCATCCAGATCGCCGGCGAGAAGAAGGACGACTCGGAGGACAAGGAGCTCTGGAACATGCTCTGGCCTATCGCGGAGAAGCAGTTCGGCTGGTTCACCATGATGTGCGGACCCGAGACGTGGTTCGTCAAGCCCGATACCAAGTTTGAGAACTTCCGACCGAATGAAACGATTTTCCAGACTAAAAAGCGCGCTGTACTTAAGTGCCTGGCGGTGGAGGTCGGTGACATTGAGCTGGGCGATTCAGCAGAGGGCCACCAGGTTATCGCCTTTGCTCCGCGTGAGGTGAAAACACTTGCGTCTGCTACGAAGAAGGCCAAGACGGCTTTGTTCAAGACCCCGTCGCCTGCTGTGAAGACTGTGAAGCGTACTACCCCGACGACGAGTTCCGGTGCCAAGTACATCACACCAGCGAAACGTCTATCGCCTGGATCTGCCATCTCCAGTGTCAAGCGCAAGCTTGCTTCGTCCACGTCTAGATTGGCTTCCAAGAGCGCAGCAACGAAGAAGGCGAAGGGAGGCAAGGCCGGTGCGAAGAAAACAACGGCCAAGAAGAAAAAGAAGCCTATATCCGACACTGCGTCGGACATCAGCAAGGGCGATGAGTTTAATTTCACGCCCCCCGAGTTCAGGAGCTCCTTCGGAATTGTGTACGCGAGGCTGCAGGACGAGGGCTGGTACCACAAGAGCGGAATGTTCGAGTACGACTACTTTTCTCCCACGTACACGGAGGCCACCAAGGAGCTAAACGTCAATTATTTCCAGTCACAGGCGGACCTCGAGAGTTTCCTCCATTCGAGCAGCACGTGGGAGCGCATTGAAGAGGGTCTTCGAGAAGAGCACGAGCAAGCGGTGGATGAAGAGCGTGAGAAAGCGTTGGAACGACACCACCAGCGACTAGAGCAACAAGCAGCACGGAAGCGAAACCTAGCGCTCTATGGACCTCCGGCGGTGAACAATGAGGTCGTTGCCCCCAAACCGAAGAAAGCGAAAAAGTCAGCACCGAAAAAGATCGCCATCAACCCACCGGCAGCTCAAAGTCTGTACCAGGCCGAAGTTGCGGCCGCTAAGGTTGCTGAGGCAGAGGGGGCGAGGATGTCCAGAATGCCCAAGATGGCATTTGGTACAGTTTTGAAGAAGTTGATTGCGCGCGGATGGTACTACCGACCTGGGCGGTTTGAGTATGACTACTTCAAGCCCAGTGCCAACCCGAGGTCTGCAGTGGCGGGTGAGGATCGCTTCGAAAGCGCGGCAGCTCTGGAGGTCTACCTGAAGACGACTGGGCTGTGGGAAGAGATTGCAGAGGAAATAGCGCACGAGGAGCTTTCCAAGCACGACAGCTACTCCGCTCCCGTGAGCGACGAATCTGCTGAGCGGCCAGCAAAGCGCAGCAAGCTTGAATCGCCTCCTCCGGCATCCGGACAGTCGCCGAAGACGACAGTAATTGCGGGCGGCGTGCACAAGGACGAGGTGAAGGCGATCACCAACGACATTTGGGCCAACTCGCACGAATTTGACTTTGACGAGTGAACTCGGAATACCCAGCGGGGCTTCACCCGCAGTGACGACGGAGGCATGATGATAATTGATCGACTTTGCTAGATCCAGGGATACATTTGAGATTAGTGGGGCGGCAAGACGCCAGCCAAGTAGCGATGCTAAGCGTTGGCACGCGCAGCAGCTCCCGTGAATATATTACAGAACTCCCTTCAGCGATGCGCCAGCACGGCGGTTGATGTTCTGGCGCTCGGCCTCAATGCGATTGATGTTCTGCTTCAGCTCCTGCAGTCACCACAGCAACAGCCACCCAGCATCAGCATAAAAGCACAACCCCCTTGCCAATTTCGGCGCAGCCTACCGTAATGTCCTCTGGCGTGGCGTCCTTCGTGGGCGTGGCCGTGAGGTTGGACATGTCAGCGTCCGCCATCTACATTCACAGCGCTATATTAGTCAGCAAAACTCTCCATTGCATGGTCAACAGGCGACGCACCCTGGAGCTCAGCCGGTTGAGCATCTCGACGATCCGGTCCTTGTCCGCTGCAGTGAGTCACCAACGCTGCAGTCAGTCCAGATACGTCCACTGGTATTGCTAAGGCGGTCTCCACGCACCGTAGGCGTCTGCGGTGTCGTACGAGTGCTGCTCCGACTGGTTCTCACTGTCGTCCAGAGACAACACATTGATACACCAGTTAAAACGCCATTTCTCCGCCTCACACAGGGCGTATCGCGCCGCAAAAGACCCCAATCTAAAGAGCAGAGACTGTAGCACCTACATCTTGTCGAAGACCGAGTCCATGAGCTTCTTGAGCTTGTGGATGTCGTCCTGCATCTGCATGATCTGCTCCATCGTCTGAAATGATAGAATAAAAACACCGTTGTATTTAAATACTTCCTGTGGGCCACATCAATATTTGCGTAGGCTCCAAAGCTCCGAAGCCGCCACCTCCATGTCGTCTCCGGAGGCCCAGTCGGGCAGCAGCAGCAGCAGCGAGGACGAGTTCGACCTCGGTGGAGGTTCCTCACTCAAGTCCAGCGGCGGCACTAGCAGCAGCAAGCCGGCCGACCCGGATAAGCTCTTCAGCGACGACAGCGACGACGATGACAAGACAGAGGGAGTCGACAAGACAGGGGTGACGTCCCCCAAGAAGGAGGAGAAGGACAAGGAGATGGAGGACCTCTTCGGCTCGGACTATGACTCGGAAGAGGAAGAGTTCAAGGCCTCGTACGTTCCCCAAGGACTATAGTGAGCGTCTCTCTGGTATACTGACATTTGTTTTTGTATGACTATTTAGAGGTGTGAAGGAATCCCCCGCCAGGGACGGCGCACGCAACAATGAGGACCTTTTCGGCGACGAGACGGGCGACCGCAGCGCTGCTGGAGCAGGAGACGGAGACAACGGCTACTCGGTCAACATGTGGCTGCCCAGGACCCCCAAGGCCCCCAAGACAGCCAAGTACTTCATGAGCAAGATGCCCAACATCCTGCGGCTCGTGCCGGAGCCCTACACCAAGGAGGCTATCAGGGCGGAGATGGAAAACCCGTCGGACGAGACGCTGTACCGCAACTACGTGCGCTGGCGCTACAAGCGCGACAATGCCACGGGCCGCGTGCTGCTGGACGAGAAGACGAAGCTCCCGCTGCGGGAGTCCAACTCCAAGCTGGTGCAGTGGGACGACGGCACGTTCTCCATGTTCGTGGGCAAGGAGGCGCTGACGCTGTCGCGTCAAAAGCTCGCCAACTCGTTCCTGTTCGTGAACGAGATGGCCAGTGACAGCCCGCAGTTCCAGGATAGCGAGGACGTGGTGCCGGGCCAGGAGAGTGTGCTGGAGTGCCACGCGCGTCTTAAGGAGAAGTTCACGATCCGCCCGATGACCACGGCCAGCAAGTCGCACAAGAGTCTCACCATGTCCATGCGCGCCAAGCACAACAAGAGTGTGCAGAAGCTGAAAGAGTACATTTCCGAGCTGGATGGGGAGCGCGAACAGGAACAGCGTGTCAAGATTACGGACGAGAAACTGCGGCTGCAGAGCCGCAAGAAGGCGCGTCAAGGCTACGAGTACGACCGCGAGCGCTCCTCTCGTATGGATGCTCAGTTCCTGGAGGAGGGCTACGATGCCATGGACTACGACGATGACGAGCACGTGGGGGCGATCAAGGAACAATTCGGCAAGCGCAAGAGCTCAGCAGCTCACCGGAAGCAGGGAGTCCGCCGCCCAGTGCCGGGTGGAGGCTTCGACGAGTACCGTAGTAGCCAGCGCCAGCGCGAACTCGAGCGCGAGCGTGACGGGGAGAGGTCAGAGAGTGACAACGACGCTGCTGTGGACGAGGGCGAGGACGAGGAGGAGGAGGAAGAGATGGTTATCCGCAGCAACAAGAAGCGACGCACCGTGGATGAAGAGGACTCGGAGTAAGCTCAAGCAGCAGCTAACCATGCAGACAATAAAGCCAATCTAGCTTCAAATCTTCGTTTCTGTGTACATGCTGCTGCTCGTCTATCACATTCTTGCCAGGTTAGCTGCGACGCAGGTGGTTGCGCTCTTGGATCAGCTGGAAAACCTCAGCACTGCCACTCCCGTACGCCACCGACAACAAGGTCGAACCCGACGCGTAGTCTTCCCACTGAAAACTAGCTCCATGGTTCAGCAGCAGTCGAGCCACTTCCAGGTGGCGACGCCCAACCGCAATGACCAACGCAGAGAACCCACCGAGGTTGTGCAAATCGATTCGCGCTCTCGCATCCAGCAGCATCTGCACGATCTCGAGGTGTCCATCGTGGGCAGCGCACATCAGCGCGGTCCAGCCTTCATCGTCCGTCGCGTCAACGAATGAACCAGCGGCGAGAAGTGCACGCACAACACGAGGATATCCATACTCCGCAGCCACAATCAGACCGGTAGCTCCGTTGTGAACTTGTGCTTCAACACTTGCATTCCGACCCAGCAGTAGCTGGACAATCTCCACGTTGTCCTCGAAAGCTGCAGCAAGAAGTGGAGTCCAGCCCGTCGTATCAGGCAAATCGATCGCCGCGTCGCTATCCAGAAGCAAGTGCACGACCTCGAGACGATTGTTCAGTGCCGCAATTCTTAGAGCAGTCCCCCCGTTGTGGTCTTGGTTGTCAATGTTCGACCCACAGTCCAGTAGCAGTTGAACAACTTCAACATGTCCGCCTTGGGCGGCTCGAATGAGTGGGGTCCAGCTTGCGTCAGCGGTCCGGCCAACCGATGCTCGTCCATGTAGGAGCGCTCGAGCAATTTCCAAGTGTCCAGCCTTGGCCGCCATTTCTAGAGCAGTAGACCCATCGTAGCGCTGCTTGTCAGTGTCTGCTCTCCGGTCAAGCAACAGTGCAACGACGCGTACATGTCCTTCTTGAGCGGCAATCATCAGAGGAGTACTTCCTATTGCATCAGCCGCTTCGACATTTGCTCCAGCATTCAACAGCACCCGTACGACTTCTTCTTGTCCGTGCTCAGCAGCAATCCAAAGCGCTGTCACCTGGTTAGGCCCCTGTCTATTGACCACTACTTCTCGTTGCAGCTGAAGCTGGATGTAAGCTTCCACCTCTTCGTTTGCGCTTAGAGGCACAGATCGGCAAGGAGGGTGCCTGTGGATGTTGACGAGCTCGTCCAGCATCACCTGGATAACTTCGACGCGGCCTCTTTGGGCTGCTCTCATGAGCGGAGTCCAGGCGATTGCATTCGCTACGTCAACATCAGCCCCAACACCAAGAAGCGTGCGAACTACCTCAAGCTGTTCATGATCGCACGCCATCGTCAGAGCTGTTTCTCCATTGAGGCAAGCTCGGTTAACGTTTGCATTCCAGTGAATGAGCAGCTGAGCGATCTCAGCGTGGCCTTCTCTCGCTGCGGCCATGAGAGGTGTACAGCCTTCGTCGTCGGCCAAGTCAACCGACGCGTCACTGCGGAGGAGGTCTTGCACGATGACTAGCTCGCCACACTCACAAGCTAAGCGGAGAGCAGTAGCGCCCGTGCAGCTTCGGTAGTTAACGCTCGCCTTCCTGTTCAGCAGTAGGCTCACAATGTCCGGTCGCCCTTCTTGTGCAGCAAGCATCAATGGCGTTCGCCTGGTGCTATCGGTGACGTTCACCGCTGCCCCGCCGTCCAACAGCGCATGCACCACAGCATAGTGCCCATGGAGAACGGCTAGCTTCAAAGCTGAGGTCCCGTCCTCACGCCGCCAATTGACTGGTATGTTTCTCTCCAGCAACCGTTTAGTCATCTCGGCGAGGCCTTCTTGAGCAGTGATCAGCAGAGGACTCACTCCTTTCATCTCGGCCAGCTGCATCACCGCTTCAACATCCGAAGCAGAGCCCGTGACGGCATCGTCCACCATTTGGTTGTCAAGTTCAGTCTCATCATCTAGCACCGACGCCTCTGGTTCGAAGAGTGTCTGGTCGGTCTGGTTCTCCTCGCTGTCTCCGCCTCGGCTTGGCTCGCAGGTGGCTCGCTTCGCCTTTCCAGAGACGAAAGTCTCACGTGGCGTTGCTGCGTTGTCGAACTTCGCCATGATAGATGTCTGCGCCTTCAACGAGGAGCTTGGGCTGCAAAACGAGCTAACACGCGGCAGCTTGCTGCAGGGTCGTGCGTGTTGGGAGGTCGGTCGCGATCTGCACGCGTTCGCGACCGGAAAACCGCCGACCTGGAAGCCAGCCGTGCCGCTTCAACCTCGTGGTGTCGTCATTGCGTTCAGTTGACTGGCCACCTAGTGCTCTCTCGGGCATGACCAGCGTTCAGTGCTTGCACGAGTGCTTTTCATTGACGTGCGTTAGGCTAGAGCCGCATCCTAGCATTGCTTCAGGCTTGTCTATCGTCTACGGACACCCAAGGCTTGGACTTTCATTTCTGCATGAGGAAGAGGCAGCCGTCCATGACACCACGGAATGCGTCGCCCACAGCGGCATGCAGCTCTTCGGGCGCCATGTCGTCACGGCTGGGCGTGGCGTCGCGCCACTTGGAACGCGTGCGCAGGCCCTTGAGATATCGCAGCAGGCTCAAATCGCCCTGGGGGAGCGCTAGCAGCAGCGTGCCCTTAGGCAGCACCTCATCGCGCACTTGCTGCAGGAACGCATCCACCTGTTCGCAGTGAGCTTGCTGCTCAGCCATCCAGACCTCGTGTTTGGCTACGAAGGTGTTGCACGCTGCGGCACTTGCGCTCGGCGGCTCGATTTCCACCCAGCAGAGGTCCGGCTGTCCGCTCGAGTCAGATGACTCCGTGCCCAAAGCTTCAGCGATACTGGTCTTCAGTGTCTCCCACGACGAGCAGTCTTCGACCTTTACAATGGCGCTACCCGATGAGTTTGAAGCGTTTGCTTCACCGTTAGCCTTCACCGCCCGAGCATGGCGGAAAGGGCTTTGCGAATGAGCTTTGTGGTCGCCACTAGCGTAGAGATCCCATGGTTTCCGCTCAGGTTCGGTAGAGCTCTGCAGGCGCAGCATAGCCATCTTTTTCTCCAACGCAAACACCTTGTCCACGATTGAATCGAAAGCGCCACTCGAGGAGACTGCCGCAGGGATACCGAACCAAGGTCCTTCACGAACCTTCAGTAGTAGCAGCTCCAATGACGCGATAGCGTCCTCGGCTGAATCGTGTCCAGCCTGGATCTGCATCTGGATGTCCTTCTTCAGGTATGTCTTGGTCAGGTATTTGAGAGACGTACGGAACGGAAACCCACGTTGGTGAGGGTACAGGATCGCCGTGTCCGCGATCGTCGGGTGTACCAGGCGCATGGCCCGCAGGTCACTCGTCAAAGAGTGCCCCACAAGAATCGTGTCTGAGAAGAGGAACCGAGTCGTTAGATCCCGCTGCACGTCCGCCAGGATGTACTTTGTGTCGCGCAGGGTCTCCTCCGAAATACCGCTGAACTCCGTGTGGTAGTTGATGATGGCGCTCTGCGGCTTCACCAGCTGGTCGTATACGACGGCACCCTTGATGTTAACCACAGTCACGCGCGTAAGTTCCATGCCGATGTCCGTCTCACACATTTCACAATCCAGCGCGTAAATGAAGCCGCTACTTGAGGGCGCACTCGTCACCGTTTCGTCCGTCTCCATCGCTTCACCCTCTTCGTCGTCCGAGGCAGATGCTGGTGTTTCTACTGCCAAGGCCGGCCGGGGTTTCGTTGCTGCATACCGATCCCGTGTGCTGCCGTTTGTGGCCTCTAAGAGTTGACGCTGCTCCTCCTCCACATCTATCGGGTAACCGTGCTGCTTTAGTTCTTCAGGTGATAGCGTGTAACTCGCAAACGCCTCCGGTGTCGAAGGATCTTCCTCTTTCTTCGCATCTTCGCCGTTCGTCTCTGTTGCTGTAGTTAACGAGGTTTCCTTCGACGAACCGTTGGTGTGCGTCTTATTTTTCAAAACCAGCGTTCCATCAGCTGATCGGGGCACATCTACGGCAACCGCCTTCGCAAGTGACAACCATATAGAGCGTGGCTTGTCGTCGCCACGGCGCTTCTTGGCTAAATGCTCAGGGACCTTGTGCGCGTAAGTCTCGTCCGTCACTGCATCTGTTCTGAACTCGTGCATGCTGCCATCATCACTGACCAGCACATCAAGCGTGTACGCGTCGTCTTCTTCCTCTTCCATCACCGCATCTTGTTCTGTCGGAGTCTCTTCAGTTGTAGGCTTGGACGTGCGCTGCCTCCACTTCAGATGCAGCAAGTCACCGTCCAGCTCCCACGTTCCGCCCATCGGTTGACTCTTACGCGTAAACTTCCCCTCTGGCACGAACACCAGTTCGTCCGTAAACCCAGCTGAGTGCTTCATCAAGAAGGTTAGCTCGTGCGCGTAAAACAACTCGTCCGCCGACAGCTCGTGCGTGTCCACCGTCGGGCGTGGGAACTTGTACATGATCTCGGGTAGCGGAGCTTCCGTTTTCCTAATCTGGTTCAGTTCCTGCTTCGTCAGCATTACCGGTACACTGGAGCATCCGTCAAAGAAGCTCAACTTAGCTCGGTACTTCTGCAGCACCGACGGGTGCATCCTGCCGAGCAGCACTACACAGACCTTGGTAGGCAGCTCTGCCTCTGGCATCAAGGACGGCAGTAGGTAGGGGCTCACCACGCCCTTCTCCTTCCTGCTGCCTCCTCTCAGCACATTTAGGACGAGCTTCTGCACGTCCTCGACGTCCAGTCGCTTCCTGCTTCGAGCAGCTCCCATCCACGTGGCAAAGTCCAGCAGCACGTGGCTACGTGGCTGTTGCCTCGGGTGCTTGATGATCAGGTCCTCTGCGTACACTCGGTCGTCCTGGTGCTCGTAAGGCGTTGCATCCCGTCTGCTGTAGCCATTACCGATGTTGTAGCGCGCTGGCTGACGGTGGGTCAGCGGCGTGCGATTGTCATATACAGTGGCCGAGTCCGCAGCTCTGGGTACCGGTAGTGAAGAGTGCAGACGCTTGCGTGGGTTGCTACCGGGCGTGGGGAGCAGCGCGTCACCGGAGGGGTGATGCGCGGCCGGAAGCGGCTCGTGTGGAGGCTGTAGAGAGGTCTGAGAGGTGGTTGGCACACCGACGGGTGCAGGAGACACAGATACATTAGGTACGGGGGCGGCGGTAGACACCGTGGCCGGCTCCACCTCCTGGCCCTCCTCGAGGATCTCGCCGTCTTCGTAGTCCGATTCGGATGCCATTTCGATGCTGGTTGGCAGATAATGACCATTACACAATAGTTACATAAAGTGGTGTAAGTGTTGTGTGGTAATAGGTTCGCCAATCAAAAGTGCAGAAAAAACACTTGGGTTTAAGTATGCTGCAAGTTGAAGTGCTTATGCGCTTGCTGTGACGGCGACAGACTGTCGCCGACAGCTGATTCACATCGCGCTGAGCTCACTAATGACCTGGTGCTGCGATTGGTGTTGACCCTAAAAGTAAGTTCAGCAATGCTCGTGTCATACCCTCTCGTTCTGTTTCACGGCTCTCGGACTTAGAGAGAGGCTGAAAGTATTCGTGCTGGTGAAGCAGCACGCGAGGTGACATTTGTGCTAAAAGCGTATCCAACTGCTTCACACGTACCGATGAGCGTCTGCACAATACGTCATAAACACATTAGTCAGCAGCAGCACCACAGAAACAACTCTCAGTGACGAGTGTATCCGATACCCCAGATTTACTAGTTTGAAGACGAAAAATTTCTGGGCAAACTCGCATCGCCCGAGAAAAAGAGCTCATTGCGCCACCGTCCAGAGGTGAAAATGTGATGAAACACTCCCCGGCGGACCTGGTATGAAATTGGAATCTCCTCTGAGCGCAGCACGACAAGACCCGTTCGTTAGATTTAAAAAATGTGTTGGTTGATGCTCACAACTTGCAAGGACACAGTCACTTACGGGCGAGTAACGACGGTTTGAACAGACCAGCACATTGCTCCTTGAAATATCGCAGTTCCAGACCGCATCAAAATGACTGCTCCCTGTAAGTACGATCTCAAACGTGTCGCCACGCGAGACAGCAATCGCTTTATCGCCTGGATGCTTGTGCATGATGCGATACCGGAAGACAAACTTGCTGTCTCGCTGCCCGATATACATGTAGTGAGTGCGAAAATCTTGAAGGTTTTTCGATGACCAAAAAAGTACAACCGACATGTCTTGGAGCAGTGCTTTCTCTCTTTTCGGCATCATCCCCGAAAGAGAATTACTTCAAACCATCGACATACAAATATATAGGGATTAAGTCGCGGTCAAGTGAGCTTAGGCAGTGAAACCAAGTGTCAACGCACCTTTGGAAGGGGCCAACATAGTCTCCAAAGTCCAGCTTTCCAAGAATAAGCTTGCCATTCAAAAAATTGATGCTCTCACGCAAATCGAGAAACTACGCCCTACGACATCAGAGGTTAGCTTCCACACTCAAGATCACAATGAGTTGTGTCCTAGCTCACCATTGCTGATCATCTAAAGTCGAGGAGCCACCTCCGCATCGATGGCCTTGTACGGATCGTGAGCTTTCATCGAACTACCACTCATGTTGAAGGGTCACCAGAAGCTGCATAACGTATAGGGTAGGTTGCATGTAACCCGCAGCAATACAAAGTCTGGGGCAATCGCTGCATGTACAGCAGTCACCGGCGCCAACAAGAGTTGTTGCCGTTCCTCCAGAACTGCATGACGAGCTCAGAGTCTAACGCACGAGTGGGCTGCCACGTGGATAGGGGTGGCGACGTTACTTTTTTTAACGTTAAATAACGTTATATTTTTAACATTTAAAATGTGTCCGAGTTAGTTGTTTAGCTCAGAATAACACACAAATCACAGACTTGCTCATTGGCCAAGATCAAGCCAATCACCGAACCAGGATTCTTAAAAATGGGAATGACCACATATAAGCTGTATGGTACTGCCATAAGCAACGCTGATTCAGCGGACGGAACTTCCAACCTGGTCGGAGGGAAGCATTCACGCTGATCGGACTTCGACCAACGGAGGGAGGCGTTCAAGCCGGCCACCGTTCAGATAGTCATGTATGGAAGGCGATTGACATCACGCAGAACTGCTTCTGACGCTAGGTCGCTTGGCAAGGAGTGTGACTGGGAGCTCAAGAACTACTTGCGGACGTCATCAGCAGAACGAGTGGAAGAACAGGAGCAACCGTCGTCACTCGACTGATGGCGCGGCAATGCCAAGACGTTTCCGCTTATCGTTTCATTAGCTCGGAAGTGGTTTTAGTGCATCGCGACATCAGTTCCTTCCGAGAGAGCATTTTCCACAGCAGGAAAACCAGTCACCAAGCGGCGTAGTGCTCTTACTGCCGACACAGTGCGCGACATTGTATTCATGGCGGAGAATCAACCTTCTTGAGCTCGACTTCCGCGATGGCAAGCCTTCTTGAGTATCATCAGGCTACGTTTCGGCACAATTCTTCATTTTACATTGAGCTCAGTTCACGTGCATGCATAGTTATTGTAAGGACCGAGACGTGACGAGCACGTCAAGGCCCGCATATCCAAACTACAACATCCACTATTACGCAAAGACAAGTGGGTAAGTAAAGACCATGCACTGTGGTGCATGATCTCTGTCGTGCACATTTACTTTTGTATAGCGCACGTCAACCCACTTCAACTTGAAGTGGATTGACCAATCAAATTCATTCATTTTAGCACCGCCTTGGGCACTGCCCAGACGGCCGGCCACAGGGCCTTAACCAACTAATATCACTTTGCAATTTGCGTCTAACCACCTACACGCTTCCACATCGCGGACTACCTTCACTCGCGGCCTTCTACTAGCTCAAGCTTTACATCTGGTAGCACTTACGGTCATTTTCGCCGGGCAAGTGGTCAGAAGATCTTCAATCGACCGACTCGACTCGCTACTTCGGCTTTCAGCTCGACTACTGCTAAATTATCCGGGTTAGGGTTACTGCTTTCGCATATACTGCTACTCTACGTGTTCTCTGACTTAGCGGCATTAACGCTTTTCGCTAGCCGTATAAAGTCTTGCATAATCGACATTAACGCTTTTCGCTAGTCGATTACGCTAACTAGCCTCACGCTTTTTGCTAACGGTTAGTTATCCGAAGGATTTGTACTAGTTTAACGCTTTTCGCTTCACTAGTCACCTTCCCGCACGTAAGCCTAGTATATTGCGGAAACCTTTGGCCTTGTATGACCAAGGTGAACAACCAAAAAAGTAAAAACCTCAACTCAAACCCAGACCCTAATCTACAAGCAGTAGATCGACTTCGTATTAAGGGATTAAACTCAGTTAATCGCCTTGCAAGCTTAACTCACCACTTACAAGACCAGGAGAAGAGTTTTCACTCCAAGTCCGAGCGTATACTTTATCGAGAAGCTTGCCGTATCCTAAGTTTACAAGTGGTGCGTATTCATAACACACTCACTACTGTATTCGACCGTGAACTTAAGGAGAGCTCGCGTAAAAGAGCACTTGAAGAGGCTCAAAAGGAAGAGCTACTTGTTCAGGGTTTCTGCCAGAAGAAATCCAATTACAAGGCAAAGCGCCAACGCTTGAATTAGCGCTATGTAGCGTTGTTTAAGTGTTGTTTTAAACTTTTTTTCGCATTGTTTTAGTGTAATTGCACTTTGGCTCAGCCAATCAGTAGTTGCCTAAACCCCAGCACCCGTATAATTCCGAATTTGAGAATCCGCGTAATTTTCAGTCGTTTCCTGAATTTTCGCGTAATTTTCGAGTAAGCTTTGGCGTAAGCTTCGGGTATTTTTCCAGTCTATGCCTAAGCGTACTGCTCGTGAGTGGGAAGAAGATCAGCAACATCGTCGCATTCTCACCATTGAACAAGCCGTTCAACGCGCTTTCACAGTCCGTGCTGCTATCCATTTGCAGTACGAGGTTACTTGCTTGACGGAACATCTCCGTGAAGTTTTCTTTCCGTTTTTCGAAACTCACCTCGACCGTGTTATCGAGACTGAGTTTGGACTGTTTCTCTACGAGACCGTCGACAACTTGAACACCTGCGTCAACCGCATCGACACCGAAGTTCGTGCTTTTGTTGATCGCGTTATCAGCATCAAGCGCGCCCGTTTCGAGTAGCTGTTGACAGTGTCGTTATAGCTCTAGTTCTAGTAGCTAGCAGCTGTACATTCGTAGCGTAACTTTAATCAGCTTTTAGCTCAAGTTACACTATCATGACTTCGTTAAATCCTGGCGGATGGTCTGCTGACCGTCTGACACAGTCTGTGGTCGAAATGGTGCAGAAACAACAAGCACTAATCGACGTTTTGACTTCGCAACGCAAGGAAGTCAAAGTTGAAGGTATAAGCCTACCTCGCTTCTATGGAAACATGGGTGACTCGGTTGAATTGTACTTCGACCAAGTTATTCATTACTTTGAGGCGAAGAACATTAATTGGCAAGATGAGAATCAGAGTAAGCGCATCATTGCCATGATGACTGCCAATTTCAGGGGAAATGCTGCTGCATGGTACATGCTTTGCAGGGATTCCATTAGTGACGTCCAAGACTTGATCCAGAAGCTCACGAAGGAATTTGTTCCTCCGGATCTTCAGGAGCGTCTTCGAGATCGATTGTACAGTCTCAAGCAAAAACGTTGTTCTAGCTTGGAGGACTACATCTCTCGGTTCCGCGTTGCTATCATGCAAGTCAAGGACATGAGTGAGCTTGACAAGATCACGTACTTCATTCGAGGTCTTGTTAGCCCCACGAAAGAAGAAGTTCAGTATCGTCGTTGCACGACGGTATCTGAGGCTCTCTCAATTGCACTCGAGTATGACAGATCGCACTTTCGTGCTGGTCCGTTTCAGAAGAATCGTTGGACACCTCCAAGATCTTTTGGACGTTCCAACTCCACGTCATTCGCTCGTTCCAACACGGCTCCACAGCGTCCTGCTGACAATGAACCTGAGCCTATGGAAATCGACACTGGTCATGTGCATAACCCCCGCCGTGACAATTATCGTCGCCCTGTTCAGAACAATAACCGCAACAGTGGCAACCCGAAGAAGTGTCGGTACTGTAAGAAGCCTGGTCACACGATTGAACAGTGCTTCAAGCTTCAAAATCGACAGAATCATGGAGCGAACAACAGCTTTCCGTCTAACACTAAGCGTGGTCAGTTCGCTGTTCACACTTTGGCCACTGAAAAGCCAGAGTCCGTTGAAGTTGTTGAGATAAATGATCTCAACGCTGCTACCATCCAGTCACTACCAGCTCCGAATGAGTTGATTCGGAAGCCAGGTCTGTGTGAAGGCAAACGTGTTACCATTATGTTAGACACGGGAGCCACATGCAATGTCATTCGTCCTGGATTGGTGGATACTATTCCTGACACCATGATCTCTCAAGTCACCTTATTTGACGGAAGCACAACGAAAAAACGTGCCGTTCACAAGGGCAAGGTCACTATTGAGATGGATGGCTATCGATTCAGAGACTTAGAGGTCCTGGAATGGTCTATGAGTCCTGAACACGATGTCATTCTCGGAAAACCTTGGTTTACCAAGTACCAACCAATTATTGATTGGCGTACTCATCACCTGCAGTTCAAACCGCAAGGAATAAAGCCAGTGTTGCGCAAGGTGGAAGTATCTGGTGCTGAGTTCAAAGCCAAAGCCAAGCGCCATGACTACGATGAGATTTACCGCGTCAAAATTACTCCAGCTCAACCCGTCACGGAGGAACCACAAGAAATTGTGCCTCTCCTTGATGAGTTTGCTGACGTGTTTCCAGACGTTTTACCCGATGGGTTACCTCCTCATCGACGCGTGGAATTCGAGCTCAACATGAAGTCAGATGCTATGCCAAGCACACGCGCACCTTTTCGGCTCTCGAAGACAGAACAAGATGCCCTTGATCTGTTTGTCGAAGAAAAGTTGAAGAAAGGTTGGATCGAACTATCCGATTCACCTTGGGTCTCCAACATCTTTGGTATCCCGAAGAAAGACCCGAAATCAGGGAAACAACTTTCTCGAGCTGAGTGGCTACGGTCGGGAAATGCTACGTTACCGATTCGTTGGGTGATTGATTATCGTTGGCTCAACTCGCAAACGATCATCGCCAGAATTCCACTCCCAAGAGTTGACGAAACATTTGACAAGATGTATGGATGCATCATCTTCTCAGTCTTGGATCTCGCGCAAGGTTACCATCAGATGAGGATTGCCTTGAAAAGTCGTCAGTACACAGCGTTCCGCACTCATTCTGAGACCTATCAGTGGTGTGTTGCGCCAATGGGTCTTGCTGGAATGCCAGGTGTCTGGTCACGTCTTATGCGTGTCCTACTAGGCAAATATCCGTTTATCGTGGTGTATCTGGATGACATTTGTGTATTTTCCAAGAACATGAAGGAGCATCTGCAGCATCTCCGCACGCTCTTCGAAGTGTTACGCAGAGAGAAGCTGTACTGTCATCGTTCGAAGTGTCATTTTGGGCAGAATCAAGTTCAGTTCCTGGGCCACACCGTGTCAAGTCAAGGTATTGCGGTGGATTCCAAGAAAACTGAAGTGATCGCCAATTGGCCAATTCCCATGAACCAAAAGCAATTGCAAAGCTTTTTGGGTCTAGCAGGCTACTACCGTCGCTTCATTTACAACTACGCGACAATCGCCTTACCGTTTGGACCTCTAGTCAAGAAGGACCATACCTGGAATTGGAATGAAGAGCATGATACCGCCTTCAGCAAGCTAAAATCAGCATTGCAATCCGCCCCAGTCCTGACTTTACCGAAATTCTCTCTTCCGTTCATCGTGACAACCGATGCTTCAGGATATTGTGTGGGTGGAGTACTTTCGCAAAAACACAACGGACACGATCATCCGTTAGCTTTCCTCTCCAAGAAGTTGGGTGTGCATGAACAAAATTGGCCTACCCACGAGAAGGAACTCTATGCAATTAAGCTGTCGCTGGAAAAATGGCGTCATTACCTCTATGGTCGTCATTTCGACATCTACACGGACAACAGTGCATGCCAGTGGTTGTTACACCACCCGAAGGTTTCTTCGAAGCTTGCACGCTTCTTGACCTTCTTTGCTCAGTTCGACTTCACCCTGCATCACCTGAAAGGATCGATGAATGTCGTAGCTGATGCACTGTCCCGTCCTCCAATGGATTCAACTCCGACTGCGTTGATATCACCACAATTGGCTCCGCCTCTTGTCTGCACAATCAGTTTTCATTATTGTGAGTCTGAAAGTGATAAACCGACATCGAGTTTTCGCGTAATTAGCAATCTACGCACAGTCAATGCTTCGCTATTGACTCCAGACAGTCAAATCGCGACGGTTCCAGTCTCACAGAGTATTGCACGTTCCGCTATCAATACGATCAGCTTTCATACGTGTACACCGCAGTTTGCCAGTTTTGGATCACGCTACCGTGCACAGCAACATGATAGAGACTCCCAGAAGGTGAATACGACCATGATATCTGCAGCTCTCTCGCCTGTTGAATTTTCGGGGGAGGAGATGGCGGATGTTTCTACTGGTCACATCGCCTTACATGATCTTTCCGATGGTTATCTCTACACTCCTGTTCAAGATGCAGAAATTGCCACATCAGTTGTGCAAATGCAACATGCAAGTTCGCTAGGATGGACTTCGAATCTCAAAGAAGAGTTCATCAAAGCCTACCGCACTGATCCCGGATTTCGTGACAAGTGTCGTAGTCCGCATGATCCATACATACTCAAGGATCAATTGCTTTATGTGCAATTCACGGACAACAAGGAGTCCAAAGTGATGAGACTTTGTGTCCCGAAATCGCAGCGCAATCATCTAAGGACGAAGATTATTGAGCAATTTCATGATTCCAGTATTGCCGCGCACCCAGGAATTCGTCGTACGTACCTCCGTATCAAGCAATGGTACTACTGGGCGTCGCTTCATGAAGACGTTTCTGATTACGTGCAAAGTTGTGAAACATGCACACGTTGGAAGCACAGCAACGCCAAGAAGAATGGCAAGCTGATTCCAATTCCGATTCCTAAGGAATGTTGGGAAGTCATCTCCATGGATTTCGTTACTGGATTGCCAGAATCAGATGGCTATGATGCTATCATGACCATCGTGGACAAGTTATCCAAGCGTCCGATCTACTGTCCCGTTCACACTACCGATGATGCCAAAGAAATCGCTCATTATTTCTTCGACAACGTCGTTCGGCATCATGGAGTGCCTGCAGTGGTCATCAGTGATCGTGATCCCAAATTCACATCGCGATTTTGGAAATCTCTCGCGCAGGTCATGGGTATACAATTGAATATGACAACGTCGTACCGCGCTCAAGCTGACGGCCAAACTGAACGTCAAAACCTGGTACTAGAAGACGCACTTCGTTGCATGGTCTCGTATCATGGTGAGGACTGGGCTGCCAAGTTGGGAACGATTGAGTATGCTCATGCCACGCTAGTCAGTGCCTCTACAGGACTTTCGCCATTTGAAGTAGACACAGGGCGTAAGGAACGCAATCCCTTCGGAACTTTTCCTACGCTGTCTACCACAGTTCAAGTACAACAAGGACTGTCTGAGTATGCAAACCGCTTCAAGGATGAACGTGACAAAATTATTGTCAAAGCCAAGGAGCACCTACTCAAGGCTCAAGCATCGCAAAAGAAGTACTACGATCAACACCGTAGCAATGTGCAATTCAAGGAAGGAGATTTGGTTATGCTGGATACACGCCGTATTCCACTCAAGCATGCTGCGAAAGACATTGACGTCAAACGTGCAAAGTTAGCTGCTCGTAAAGTTGGTCCGTTCGTTATCAAGCGCATGATCAACGACAACGCTGCTCGTCTGATTTTGCCACGCAGTATGAAGTCGCTGAACCCTACTTTCAACGTAGACGTTCTCAGCCATTACGTCTCCAACCCGGACAAGTTTGAGACTCGTGTTCTTCCGAAAGCATCTCGCATCATCACGAATGAAGTCACTGGAGAAGACCTCCACATTATCGAGAAACTTCTACGCAAGCGTCAGTTCAATCGCAAGACTGAGTGGCTTGTCAAGTGGCATGGTCTCCCAGACCACGAATCTTCGTGGGAACTCGAGAAAGACATCAAGCACGTCTCTCACTGGAAAGTTCTCGTCGACGACTTCAAGCGCCGTCAACGTGAAGTCAAACCCGGGAGGATGTAAGGACCGAGACGTGACGAGCACGTCAAGGCCCGCATATCCAAACTACAACATCCACTATTACGCAAAGACAAGTGGGTAAGTAAAGACCATGCACTGTGGTGCATGATCTCTGTCGTGCACATTTACTTTTGTATAGCGCACGTCAACCCACTTCAACTTGAAGTGGATTGACCAATCAAATTCATTCATTTTAGCACCGCCTTGGGCACTGCCCAGACGGCCGGCCACAGGGCCTTAACCAACTAATATCACTTTGCAATTTGCGTCTAACCACCTACACGCTTCCACATCGCGGACTACCTTCACTCGCGGCCTTCTACTAGCTCAAGCTTTACAGTTATCATCGGTTTTCATTCGGCGGTTTACTCACTTCCTCACTTCCTAATAAACTTGATAGTCTTTCACATTCTTGGATGTATCCTTTGCTCAGCTTGGATCATATTATTATAGCAGTAAGGGAAACCCAAAGAACCCGGTCAAAGATCAGAATTTGTAGTGTTGATTGAAAATGTACTGTAGTAGGACGCGTAGAAGAGATATGCTCGTTGTATCCAGTTGTCGTAAAAACCACTTCATGATGATATGGAATGGTTCACAAGAACAACGATCTGAAGCAGAGGACGAACCGACAGCCTCCTAGCCCGACGACGAACCCGAGCAGGCCAGAATGGACGCGTCAGTGTAGCTCGATCGATGCTGGTCGCCGTATCGGCGGCAGGCCTGGCCTTTGAGAAGCACCGGAAGTCCAGTTGGTCGTCGTCCGAGTCGTACACCCACTCACCATCAATGATGGCTCCAGCGTCGTCCATCTCAAGCAGGTAGTACCCATCGTGTACGAGCCCGAAGACACCAGAGAACCATCGTCTCGAAAATCCACGAGAGACGACGAGTCTTGACGTACACGGTGTTCTTAGCAGCCGAGGTCGGTTGTTCCTCCATGCCGTCTGGGCATCCTCTTCCAGGAACACGGCACACCTTAAAACCTCCGAACCGGCCGTGACATCAACGATGACAATCGAATTCAGGCTGCCCAGTAGGATCGCAGCGGCGATGTGGAAGTAAGCAGGGTTCAGGTCACGGTACGAGTCACTCGAGTGACGGCCGTACGAGTTGATCGAGACGCTGGCGCTGACAGCAGAGCCTTGGCGTCCATGGGCTGGGATGTCACGCCGTTGGGCGTCACGGCGCACTGGGGATCGCCTTCAGCGCAGCGGCAGGTGTCCCGGCGTGGCAGATGCTGTACGACTAGTCTTCAGCTGTGGAACCTGTGACAACCTCTGGCTCGGACACAGGACGCAAACAGAGGCGACAGCGTACCGCCAGAAAGAAACTCAGGTCAGTCGTAGAGTGTGGCAAAAGATGCCAAGAATGAATTTAGCGGACTTTGCAAAAGTATGGCGTCTACAATGCCAAAAGCACAAAAATACCTAGAGCATGTTCATGTTATTGCAAATGTCATACAGTGTTAAAGTAACGTTAAAAAAATAACTTAACCCAAATAACGTTATTTCCCGTGTTAGAGAGATAACGGTAACGTCGCCACCTCTACACGTGGAATGGAATTGCGCCGCAGCCTTTACAGTTCGTGTTGCCTGATGCAACTTGCCTCCAGAACCTGTACGACTCTGATAGAGGAAATCAAGCCATCTTGAAGGCACGCGCGCGTGGATTTGAGAACGAATCTGCACCAGCAAAAACGAGCCGTCGACGCACGTAAGCATCGGCGTCGACGAACGGATTCTGCCAAGCAAGCCGAAGCTTGCAGCGCTGCCTCTGGTACATGCAGCATCGCATGTGACAGCCTGAGTGCAGGTCATGACGTCAACGGGAGCGGATCCGTAGACGAATCAATTTTCAGCCAATGAAATCTTTGACATGGCAAACGTAGCACGCTACAGCTTGCTATTCGAATATAATGCATCCTATCTATATACATGTTTTCAGGGTATGTTATTCTACAGTTGTTTTAGTTTTGGTTTTTGAAATCATGCATACTATAACATACAGGTTATGCGATGTGTGTCGATCATTGAGCCATTCGTCGACAGATCCATGTTCTGCGTACGTCAGTTTCCATCTTGCCCTCTCAAGCACAAGTCCCTTCATCACCATGAGCAGCGCCGCCTCCAAGTACGTCGACGAGCACCACGGCTTCGGCACGACCGCCATCCACGAAGGCCAGTCGCCCGACGAGCACACGGGCGCCGTGGCCGTGCCCATCACGCTGGCCAGCACCTTCGCACAGGCATCTCCGGGCGTCGTGGCCGGCCGCGGCCAGGCCAACTCGTTCGGCAAGGGCTGGGAGTACTCGCGCACGGGCAACCCCACGCGCGGCGCCCTGGAGCGCGCACTGGCCGCATGCGAGAAGGGTCGCTTCGCCGTGTGCTACTCGTCAGGCATGGCGGCCACGACGGCCGTGACACACCTGCTCAAGCACGGCGACCACGTGCTGTGCATCGACGACGTGTACGGCGGCACGCAGCGCTATTTCCGCCAGACGGTGCACCCCACGTACGACATCGACTTCGACTTCACGGACATGGGGGACCTGGCTAAGGTGGAGGAGCTGCTGCGCCCCGGCAAGACAAAGCTCATCTGGATCGAGACCCCCACGAACCCCACGCTCAAGGTGACGGACATCCGCGCCGTGTCACAGTTCGCCAAGAAGCACAACCTTCTGCTGGTCGTGGACAACACGTTCATGTCGCCTTACTTCCAGAACCCGCTGACGCTCGGCGCCGACATTGTCGTGCACAGTATCACCAAGTACATCAACGGCCACAGCGACGTCGTCGGCGGCGTTGTCGTCACCGACTCGGAGGACATCAACACCAAGCTGCGCTTCATCCAGAACGGCATCGGCGCCGTCCCCGCTCCCTTCGACTGCTACATGGCGCTCCGAGGCCTCAAGACTCTGCACGTGCGTATGGCCACCCACGCCAAGAACGCCCAGGCCGTTGCCGAGTACCTGGAGGCGCACCCTGCCGTCGAGAAGGTGTGCTACCCGGGCCTCAAGTCCCACCCGCAGCACGAGATCGCCAAGAAGCAGGCCTCGGGCTTCGGTGGTATGGTGACGTTCTACGTGCACGGTGGCCTCGAGAAGGCCCGCGCTTTCCTGGAGAACCTCGAGATCTTTACGCTGGCCGAGAGCCTTGGCGCCGTCGAGTCGCTGGCCGAGTCGCCTGCTATCATGACCCACGCCTCTGTGCCCGCCGAGATCCGCAAGGAGATCGGCATCTCCGACAGCCTCATCCGTCTGTCCGTCGGCATCGAGGGTCTGCCCGACATCATCGCTGACCTGGAGCGCGCGCTGGCCGCCGAGCCCAAGACCTCCTCGTAGATTGATAGACTGAATTGTTTGATGCAACTAACACTCCAATTTACGCAGCATCTTGCACCACTAGAAGCTGCTAAGCTCTACGTTTCCTGGCTTATTGACCCTCGATGGTACCAATCTGAACGCGAATCGGGACCCCAAGCAGCCGTTCGCTTGCTTGCACCTGCAGCTCCGCCTGACTGAGCACTAACTCGATCTCGTCGGCCACGGTACGCGCAGTCTCACTGATCCGGACGTCATCCTGTTGAGCTGCGCGTTTAAGCCAGTAGAGCGCCTGCGTGTAGTCCACAGCGGAGCCCTGCCCGTGAATATGCATCTGACCCAAAGCGTACATGGCTTGCGCACTGCCGAGGTCGACCGCGTGCTGGAAATACTCACGAGCACGCTCGAAGCTCTGCGCAACACCTCGGCCTTGGGTATGCATCAGTCCGAGGTAGTACGAGGCGTCGGGTACTTGCTGGGCATGCGCTTGCTGGTACAGTTCGGCAGCCCGTTTGAAGTCCTGCGTGACACCTCGACCGTACTCGTGCATGACACCGAGATGAAACTTCGCCTGCGCACTTTCCGATCTGTCAGCGTCTTTCAGAAGCTCGACAGCACGACTCACGTCTTCACTGACGCCACGTCCTTCGTTATACATGCTGCAGCACAAGCACGTTGTTAGTGTGTTGAATTTCGGGATTCATTCTACAGATACTCACACGGCTAACATCCATTTCGCGTCGGTGTGACCTCGTGCAGCACTCCTGGCGAGCCACGATGCACTCAAGCTGTCGCTGGGCGGAACGCCCTCTCCTCGCCCGTAAAGCACACCAAGAGCGAATTCGGCGTCGCGATGGCCTTGCTCCGAAGCTCTGCCTAGCAAATTCACTGCTGCTCCCACGTTCTGATCGACGCCGTGGCCGTAGAACTTCATCATGGCCAACAAGTAAAGTGACTCTGGCTGTTCCTGTTGAACGCCGAGCAATATTGTCTGCATCGATCCTCCGTCAATGGGGGAGCCTCGAGGTGTCGCGACCTCTTTCAGGTCGTCTCGAACGAGAGGTACAGTGGTGCAGCAGACCACGTGCGACATCGCAGCCAACACAAGAAGCACAAACCTCGTTAGTAGTCTTGACTCCTCCATTCTGTCGATGATCTGAGTGACTCTTCGGCCCAAGTGTGATGTCTGCTGCTGGTGCTTTTAGAGACATGCTCGTGGGTCATCGGGCAAGGTAGACTTGTATCACTACAGGTTACATGTATTATACATGTAGCTCGAGCATGGAGCACTATAATACCATTCCTTCTTGCGAGGAAGGTAGTTGTTGAATCAGGATGGCTTTCATGACAACGAAGTCATGGTCACCAACGACGGATCTCCAGTTGCAGTGGTAGGAGAGAAAATATGGATTGCATTTTTTGTATTACACTTCCTGTGCGTATTTGCTGCTTTGCAACCTCTTTTCAACGGCACACAGATGATAAGTAAGCTATCGCTGCTTCATTCGTACGACGCTTCCTTTTACATACATCTGGCATTGACAGATTCTTAGCCACCGCGCGGAATCGCGGCAGCTTGAACAAGTTCCCGACCAGCGTATTGGATCATTACGCTGGTGGCCCGGGCGATCTTTGGGCCGTTGCTGAGCGCCTTGACATTGCTGGTCGTGGCTGCCGCTGCCTTGGGCAACTCCGTGATGCCCAGATCCGAGTTGGACACCGCGTCAGGGACCTTGGCCGGGAGCGCCTTGGCCTCCTCGACGAACGCAGCAGAAGACTCACCCAATTCAGGCACGGACGTCACCGCAGTCTGAACATTGTCGATAAGCTCAACCAGTGCGTCCCGAAGTTGAGCCACAGGCGGGCGAAGCTTTTTAATCTTGCGCAGATCCATCTCCTCGTCGCCGTTCATGATCTTGATGGCGCCCTTGTCATTGGTGGCGACGCTCAAAGCTCCCACGTCCTCAACCTTAGCCAACTCCTTCAAAAGGATCTTTGCCGCCTCGCTCAAACTCGTGACATGCGCCTGGATCATGAGCAGTTTGCGCAGCGTGAAGACGGCGACGTTCACGTCGCGAACCAGTACGTCAAGCTGGCCACGCTTGGTGACGAAAAGACGGCCACGCTTTTCAGCAAACGCACACACCGGTTCATCTGTCGGAGGCTTCTCTAACGCAGCGTTCAGGTTGGTGATGGCGTGCTCGCTGGCATCGAACGCCTGCCGCAGCTCCAGACTGAAACTGAGCTTCTCGTCGCGTTCTGCCGCGGTGAGTACGTGCATCTGGTCCTTCTTGTCAAACTTCCACAGCACGAGAGCCACTCGTCCTGCGTGACCCACACTGAGCCGCACTTGAGTCTCGCCTTGCAGCGCCGCGGCCGCCGCTTTGAGGTTCCCTTCACTCTCCGCAATGCTGTTGTGGATATCCACGAGCTCGTTGAGGGGTGCGCCGGCCGACTCGAAGAAGGAGTCAAACTCCGGGATCTTGGTCTTGCGCAGTTTGATCGGGTCCAGCTCCTTGTCCGCTGGGTCGCGCGGAACGCACACGTGCTTGCTGACGCCGGAACCGGAGCACACTTGACCCATGTTAGCTGGCAATGAAGCACGGCGAGTCTGCTGAGGAGTACGATGAAGATCGGAGAATGAGACTAGCGAGCGTAGAACTAAGGAAGCGAACCCAGCAGAGTAAGACGATGCCAGTAGTCAAAGTCGAGCAAGGCAAGACCAGCCATGTTCGGCATAGGCAAAAAAGCACACGGTAAGCATTTTCTTTCCACCATCATGTTGCTCACGGGTTGAAAGTTGGTCATGCTTGCCGCGCAAAACCAGCTGTGACCTTCATCCACGCCGTCTTATGCTGGACTCTGATGGACTTAGATACGTCAGTTGCCACTCAATCTATTGAGTGAAGCTTTAACCATCTGAGTCTCGAGATTTGTTAGTTTCTCGCCACTGACATGTCAAGCTCATCGCCACCACGTAAAGGCTCAGTCAAGTACATTGAAGGACTCCCTTACTTGTGTTAGCGCTTAGCGACGACTTCTGCTGCGATGTCTCCGTTCGCGACCATGACGCCGTTCACGACTCGAGCTCCGCGTACGAACCGAGCGCCTGCTGCTTTCTCGATCCCTACTCCTGCTTCTTTCACGGTCTCGCTTGGATCGCGAATCCTTTTCGCGACGTGGTGACCTCCCTCTCTCCCTGCGATCACGACTGCGGGACCGCCGACGGTCTCCACGAGTAGACGATGTCTTGGATCGGTGCGACGACGTAGCTTCCTCTTCTTCCACAAGCTTGAAGTCATCGGCACCACGCGACTTCAACCGCAGATTGCCGCCCAACTCGCGGCTCCTACCGCCGCCATTCTTGCTGCTATGTCCACCGTTTTTCCTCTCGTTAGCGAACGAGTCACCATCGCGCTTGCTCGTCTTCTCCCACGGTCGTCGCTTGACCTTGTTCCACAACTTGGACACCGACTGACTAAAATCCACCTTGATACGGCGGTCATCCAGCAACACGTTGTTCATCTTGAAGTACGCCTCCTCGCAATGGCGACGATCCGTGAACTCCACGAAGGCGAAGCACAGCGAGTCCCCCGTCTTTTGGTCTCGAATGACCTCCGCTTTGCACTGCCCAAAGCGGCAAAAGGCCATGTCCAGGTCTGCGCTCTCCGTCACAGGGTTCAGCTTGCACACGAAGAGCACCTCCTCGGGTGGCTTGACGTCTGCGTCTGGCAGGTCTCCGATCATCTCAAGCACCACGGCTCGAGACTTGGCCTCTTTCTCGCGCACGGCCTTCTCGATCTCCTGCTCCGTCCTGCCTTCGTTCTCGTCCAACTTCTCGTCCGCGGCCAGTCTCGGCTCCACTTGTTCCTGCTCGGGTCTCTCTCGCGTCGGTGACGACGGAGGGATGAGCTCGTCCAGCCCTTTCGGGTCCGGGAACGGGTCCTCCAGCACATACGTGTGCTTGATGCGGACGTCCTGATACGGTCGGTGGTCCTTGTCCACAAATAAGGCGTTGATTTCGGCCAGCACGTCCATGCCTTCAGCCACCTCACCAAAAATGGTGTGCTGCTCGTCTAGATACGCCATATCCTCCGCCCTTGTGGTGATGTAGAACTGGGACGCGTTCTGGTTCGCCGAGCTGGACGCCATCCCCAACAGTCCGCTGCGGTCTTGATGGGACCTACCTTTCGCTCGTGGCAGCTCGTCCTCGAAGAATCTGGCTTGCGCACCGTACAATTTGCCGTAAATGGAGTCGCCGCCGCCGCCCGTGGCCGTAGGGTCCCCCGCCTGCACCATGAAGTTCTCCTGCACATTGAAAAACAGGCAACCGTGATAGTATTTGGTCTTGCACAGCTTGAGGAAGTTGGTACACGCCAGTGGGCAGTCCTCCACGAACAGGTCCAGCACCAGAGCCCCCAACGTCGTCTCTACCAGCACCGACATATTCGATTGGCTCAAAAGCTGGAAATGTATGTGATGTGACGCACATCACATACACGGATATATTTCCTACGCTCCGCGCCAGAAGTTATCGACGGGTCATATCTCGGTCGATCTTTTCGATCTAAGGACTGCTATCTATTTATTGTACTGGCCAAAATAGTTGATACCAGGAATTGTAACACGAGCACATTTGCTGTCATTGCTCATCTAATATTAGACGTATGGGCGTGTAACGACCCGCAAAATGATGCAGGGCGTCAGCGCTAGCGACTGCAGTTAGTTTTATACGCTGCCATCCACAAGAAGAATGGTAAGAGGTAAACGACTATGTGATGCTGAGTGGGATATGATCCTGAGCGCATACAAATTCTTCAAAAATCAGAGGCAAGGAGAACCCGAGGCGTCAGGGCGAACGCGCAGAATTGTTCACCAGTGTATTGGGACGCCAGAGGCCACGGTAGGACGCGTCTGGAAGGCGTATCAGGACCGCGAAAGCTCTCGACCTGCGGAGGTTTGTGTGATTTACTTACCTTAACGATACATATCAATAACCTGTAATAACTAATAATGCAGGCACCGGTCAAGGAGAGTCGACGACGCCCACGGAGCTATGAGCCCGAAGACGTCTCGCCCGCCATCAACGCGTACATTGAAAAGTGCCCATTACTGCACAAATGATTAGTGATGAAGTTCTTCGGTGCACGACTATTAAGATCTCTAGGCGTTCAACGAGCCGACTTTTACGACGTCTTGGCTACAGCTACATCAAGGTCGAAAGTCGCCATTACCTTGCCGACTCTGTGCAGAATGTGGCGTATCGAGCGACCTACCTACAGCAAACGGTGGCCAATCGGGATCGTAACAACAATCCGATCAAGCCTGAAGTCTATTTAGATGAATCCTACGTGAACGTCAACCATGTCCGTGGTGCAACGTGGCTGGGTAAAGATCGAAAGCGCTATGCAGCTAGTGGAAAGGGCCCCAGGTATGGCTGTTGGAATTGCGGTTGCTTATATAAAAGTCCTACTGGAAGGCATCGTACAGACACCTACATCAGGAAGAGGTAAAATACTTGCTAGCTCTAGAAGACAAAGACATCGCGTGCGTAGATGAAGGAGAAGCAGACATTGACAGTGAAGCAAGCGATTACCTCGAGGAAAACCCTTAAGATATAATAGTGATACCACGCTTGGATGTGTCATGTTACAATCAGCCAATATCTCCCTTCAGCTGAAACAGGCGACAGTACCCTAAACACCATATGATTTGGCATGTTCAGCCAATAGAATGACTTTATGCTGATCATTCATCGTCTAACCCTTATTGGACCCTTTCCCCAAACTTTTGTGTGGCCGAGAGCGTTTTTTCTAGCGGCTATATCTCGACAACGACCTTGAATTCCTCAAATCTGACCTCAAAATTGGAATCTACGGGTGCGAATTACCCTTATATCTAACTATCGTATATGGAAAGTCACCATTTTCCTTGTGTAAAACCACGTTGAATTTTGGTATCAACTATTTTGGCCAGTACAATAGATATGTGTCTTTTAACCCCTTGAAACCGAGCGCCTGGACCTTACAAGATAAGGACGATTTCTTAACGTGGACCATACAAGTTAACGAATACTAACCTTACTTTTTGTATTGGCCTTACAAATTGTAAGTCATGAAGGGGTAGGTGATGTATCCTTGCTTCCCGATGCTCAACATAGACAGCCTTTTAGAAAGTCCAACTGCAGATCAAACTGGCATTTTGCATATGCTGTTTTGTAGACGACCGCCTTCCGCCAGTTAAGTTCGTGTCGCACTTTAAGAGTTTCCCCCTCGGCCACAGGACCCCACACTACTTTCAAAAATGTCATTCCAAGCTCGCTGGCGCGAACTGAAAAAGGCTGTCTGGACCTCGAAGCGACCCACTGGTCTTTCTGTTGACTTCACCTATCTCAAGCCTGGCAAGACGATCAATGACGTCGAAGGAGAGGATGTATTTGTGGGCGAGGAAGCACTGATGAAGTATTTGGACAAGATCGACCTTGGTAAGACGTACGTGTATTGTGTGCTGGACGACTCACACCTACTTTGTGCTAATTGTGTATGTGTGTTTCAGCTTCCTGTGTCCACACACCTGTCGGAAGGTCGCTGGATCGCTCACCTGCCAGTGGCCTCCCACGACAGGCCCAGGCTTCGCCTCCCGTATCGATCTTGGGATCGAAATCTACCCCAAGACCAAGCGCGCCACGAACCCCGGAAGCCCTACAAGCTATTTCTCCACACGACACGACGTACTCACCGGGGAGCGACGGCGACCACCCCGACAGCAGCACTGAAGGTATATCTTATATGGTTATCTTTTATGGTCCAAACTATGCATATCTAATATTGTAGCTGGCCTTATATCGTGTACTAGACTCGACTATCAGTCCCCGAAACCTCGATCCTGATTTTGAGGAAGCACATGACAGCAGCGATTCATCGAACGACTCCGAAGATGAAAACCAGTCGGAGACCAATGCGAGACAACCCGGTGTTGAGGAAGAGTCAAAGGAAGATTCGCAAATCAATAAACAATCCACTGTAGGTTTGTCAAACTGGTATATACATGTTATGATTAGTGCTAACATGTATCTCCGATTTATGTTGCACCTACAGATGTGAATCATGTTGCAGCCAACGATGATCCAAGCGAGTTTGCGGTGTTGGAATCGGACGCAGAGAACGTTGATGGAGATGACAAGGGTCAACCTGGCGACGCCACAGACGATGGAGCGGTGCAACTGCCCGTTCCTCCTGAAATGCGATTTGATGACCGGCTGCTGTCATCCCTCGGTGGGGTGGAGAACAGTGCGTCGGGCGTAGTGCCAGGAAATTTTCTGAAAGAGATGGGTGTGAATGGCTGGTCTGAGTTGGCAACGCACACGCCGTACGACTACCTGCAGGAGCCCCGGTCGGCTGGTTCAATGCAAGAAGTCTACCCACACTGTACAGAGGTGACTCGGGGCCAACCCCGAGGGCCTTAGCCGCTGCCTCGACTCCTTCAGGAGCTATGTTCTACTTCTTACAGCCTCGGCTATGGGAAGACATCACTGCTGAGTCCACCGACTACTTTTCGGCGAGCATTGACGAGCGTGTCGAAGGACAACACCCAAAACAAGTCGCGCGAGAACGCAAGCACCGTGAATATAAGGCCAAGTCGCGAGAAGCTATTCGCGAGGAGGTGTTGAAGGCGCCACCTATCGAGGCAAGAGAGCTGTGTGTCTTCATCGGCCTATTGATAGCACTCTCCATTGTGCCAAACAAGGAAAAGCTTGCGAACCATTGGAAAACGAGAGAAGAAGTGTCGCGAAACCCGGGGTGTTTCCGAAGGAGGAAATTTATTAATGAGCAAAAGTAAAGCAAAGCAAATTGAGTGTTTCCGCTAGAGCGCACTCCTACATGCAGTTGAAGTGAGAGCGTGCCGGCACCCACTCGATATGCAAACTGCGTGCCGCAGTCCACTAGCCTGCCGTACCGCAATCCTTGGCACGCGTCCTGTGCTCCGACGTGTTGCTGATTGGACACCAGCACGAACTTGTGTTGCGGCGCAGCCCAAGCTTGAACTCTGACCGTCATCATGGCGACAAGAAGGCGCGATACCCCGTGGCTGTTTTGGGCGTTTCATGATGCGCGATCGGTTCATGCATATCTCCAGAAATCTGCATTTCAGCCCGAATGATGACCCAGCGGCCACGAAGGACCGCGCTTGGAAGCTGCGTCCAGTTATTGACGCTCTACAAGAGCGGTTTGCTGCTGGCTTCACTCTACCTGCCATCATGTCGTTCGACGAGGCGATGCTGCCGTCACGCTCTACGTTCAACCGCATGCGAGTGTACATCAAGGACAAACCCCACAAGTGGGGCACCAAGTTGTTTATGCTGTGGTGCTCCACCACGGCTTACTGCATTCGGTGCGTATCAGGCGTGTCTTCGGACACGCCTGTTTTTTTTTTACCCACAAGTTTCGTTATCGTGTGTGGTCCAAACTAACACTTTGTTATCCTGTATGTTACAGGTTTGAAGTATACTGCGGGAAAAAGGAGCGAGCAGGTCAGACAAGCTCGACGGACCAAAATTCCGATCCTGCCGCCGTAGCGCGCAATGTACAGCAAGTTTTCGGTTCAACCGCCCCACCAAGTGAATAGATGAGGCTCGTCGTCATGGATCGCTTCTATTCGTCTGTGCCGTTGTCGATGCAGCTGCTGACAATGGGGTTTTACGCTATTGGTACGGTACGGACGGATCGTCAAGGACTGAGTGAGAAGCTTATTCCAAAAAAGAAAAAGGGAGACAAGAAGAAGTCACCGAAGATCCCCAAGAATAGACCCAAGAACATTGACCGGGGTACGTTCATTGTGGCTGAGTCCTTGCATGTTCCTGCGATGCAAGTTCTGCGTTGGTGGGACACCAGGGCCGTGCATTTACTTTGTACCGGTGGAAGCGTGCAGCCAGACCGCGTTGTTCGACGCGACGTGATGTCAGGAGAGCAACATGAAGTAGCTTGCCCCCGTGTCGTCTAGGATTACCAGACGTACATGGGAGGGCGTCGACGTGCATGACCAGCTACGGCTTCAACGGTAAGTGATGATATCTTGTATATACAAGTTACAGAATTTCTAATCGTGTATTATACATTGTACAGGTACTCGCTACAGCTTTGCATCAAGTACAAGAAGTACTACAAGGGACTTTTCCTAGGCCTCGTCGACCTGGCGATTATCAACGCCTACACCGTCTTCAATGCAGCTCGTGCAGCTTCGGGTCACCCCAAGATGAGCCACGTGAAATTTCTGAAGGAGCTTCATCTCGAGCTCTGTCAGCTTCGAGACGAAGACTGGGAGATCGTCAGCACTAATGCCAGCTTTCAAGCGACGCCGTCCAAGGAGTCAAATGCGCATAGAGCCCGTCGTGCTAACCACAAGCCGCTACTAAACGATGAATGGCGACCTGGGAACAACAACCAAGGACGGAAGCGCCGAACAAGAGCATGGAAGGTGTGCTCTCTGGTCAAGGACACTAGCAGCGCCCGTGGCGGTGATTCATCAACGTACTGTAGTACGTGCACGCTGCAAACCTCGTCGAAGAAACCTATGGCGCGGCGCGTCTTCCTGTGCGAGAAGAAGCGCCACGCCATGAAGGGAGAGCTGCGTTCGTGCTTCGATATTTGGCACAAATGCTGGAGCAATGGGGCACTGGCACCTGCACCGCAGCAGGGAGGGAAGTGATCGATCCGTGCTCAAGCTCCGACGCAGCTCCAAGATGAAGTCGGTGCTGAAGAAGGAGACGAAAGCGACGGGAGCGTAAGTGACGATTCCACGGCGGGTGACTCGCGCTCGTCAAAGAGAGCCCGTCGTGCGCGCGGCGCGGCGGCGACTGATTGAACAGCTAGTAGCGAGCTTTTACTTCTATTGAGTTTCAGTATAGCACAATATCGCGCCATTCTGATCGGCTCCACATGTTTGTGGGGAAGCAGTTATGCACTTCTTGTTCACGACTGTGTCCGTAGACGCAATGCCTATATCATATGCATGTACTGGTATTGTGGCACTATATACATGTTATGAGTAGTAACGTGTATTCCTCACTGCTGAACGACGGACCATACACGTTAGCGAGAGACACCATCCTCTACGTTTAGGTTTAGCCTGCGTCTATCCCTAACCACTAAACCAGTTATGAAATTATATAGAGGTTTGTATAGGAATCCTTCCCACATACACGTTAGAACGTCTGGGCCTTATGCTCATTTGGGATACGGTACTACCTCGGTTTCAAGGGGTTAATACTGTTACCGACCACATCCATGTGCTAACGACGTCGATTTCGGCGTCCCTGATAGCAGGGTTGGCAACATCGTGTTTTCGAAAGTAGCACCTGTCCTTTCTGACGGGTTTTTAGAGGTACTTTGGTGGGGGGTTTGTGGTTCTTTGGTCACCTGGTGGTTCTGGCTGCTACCGGTATCAAACCGACCTAAAGGCGGTTTGAAGCCATTGAGCGACTTCTGCCATGAAGGATCCACTTCCAAGACCGCAGTCTCCCTGAAAAGCGGTGTCGACGTCAGCGGCTTTCCCCGTCTTCAGCTTGGTGAATCTTCATCGTCTAAGCCAGCATGGGATCGTATAAAGAGCATTTCGAGAGGCTCGAGAAGACCCCGAAGAAGAAGCGCTACAAAGTTCGGTGCAAACACTGCGTTAGGGCCGGGTATGAAGTCAAAGTGGCGACAGGGAGACCGGAATACTACTCCAGATACCTCAAAAGCTGCGAAGCTTACAAGGCAACACTTCCAGAAGTCAGCAGATCAGCCCCAGATATACCACTGGAATGGAATAGATCCCAGGTTGCACTGTTCGAGAGCGTGTTGGTACAGTTCCAGCACCACCTGATTCGTTTATTGAGTGCGACGAAACAATCATGCTTTTGGAGTTGCTGGTCCCCGGAATATCTGCTTACTTGCCGACACGCCGTCAACTTGGAAGGCGTATATTGCGCGAGCAGGCAGGAAACTGTGTGGCGCGACTTGATGAATATATGCTTGGAAACTGGAGGGAGGGTGAATTTGCTTGCGATGTTTGGGAAAATATCTCAAAACAGCACATGCTGGGCTCGCAACTTCTGTTGTTCGGGTTCGTGATGATATTTTTGCTTGAACAGGTTGGAGCAGAACACCACGGAATTGCAATTGCTAAAGACTTCGAGGCACTGATTGAGAAGGCCACATCTGATGGATGGACGATTGGAGCCGTCCTGACCGATGATGCAGGCCAGTGTGCCCGTGCAAGGCGAATTTTGGCTTTACGTTGGCCAAGAATTGTATTTCTGCGGTGCTTTGCTCACGATGTGAATAATCTTGTAAAGCAAGTGCTGAAATCAATTTTTCGAGCTACCGCACGTGAGGCAGCGGCAGCAGTTATTGCACTGAATGCATCATCCGCCAAGTGGCTACGCTACTTTACCGATATCCAGAAGCGTCAGTACGGAAAGATTCGCGCGCTTATCTCGTTGTGTCCCACAAGATGGAACTCAATGCAGGGCTGCTTTGCTTCGTTGCTGCGTTCACGAACTGCATTGCGACTTCTGTGCTGCGAACACTCCACAAGCCAGAGATGGCCAGCAGCACTAAATGTGCTAGATGATGCTGATTTCTGGAGTCGACTTCAGGAAGCTGAGCAAATTATTCGTCCCCTTTCAGTGGCATCCTTTCGTCTACAGCGCGACAGAAACACACTTGCTGATGTTGCTCTCACGTTTGACGAGATTTACCGGAAGTTTGCTGCTAATCAGCAATATGGTGCAGCATTAGTGGAGTGTGTGGAGCAGCGCTGGAATAATTGCGAGCAACCCCTTTTCATGTTGGCCCTGTATCTTCACCCGATGTATGCAAAGCAGGCCTTGATGCTCCCGAGGACTGCCGTTTCTAACCAAAGTCGTATCATCCATTTTGCGGTGTACTATTATCGACGATTTGTGGGTGAAAATGTGGATGGCTTACGAGACAGCTTGAACGCCTGGTTTTCGGGTGGGTACACGGCAACAAGGCCAACCGAGTATCGTACCCCAGTTCCCACATTTTGGACTGACATGAAAAAGAATATCCGTTGTGCAACCTGCCCGTCCTTGCGATAACGGTGCTCTCGGTTGCGGTCAACACGGCAACGTGCGAGCGACTGTTTAGTGAGCTGGGCAATATCCATACACCGATTCGAAACCGGATGGATGCTGTCAAAGCATCATTAATTGAGTCTATCAGGGAGCACTCGCGGCGGTCACTGGCCAAGAAAACTTATTCGTCGCTGATGAAGGAGAAAAAGCGGACAAGGATCATTTCTCCGGTTGAATCAGATGATGCATCGGATGCCGACGAGATTTGCTTCATGACTAACTTCTCTCCAGCTTCTAGTCCAGAATCAAGTCGAAGCGAAAGTCAGATCGAGCCCTCGGACGCTGAAACTGAGAGCGCTGCAGCTTGCGTGGACGAAGCAGGAGTAGCTCATTTGGACGACGCAACTGAAGAGGCCGCCCAAACTATCGAGTTTTGGGACAGCTTCTTGGAGGAGATCGATATCGAGGTGGGAGAAGAAGACGCAGCAAATGTGGCAGTCACATCCAAACCAATTGACCCGTACGAAGAAATCTCGCCTCCTTGCCGTCCACCGCTTCCGAATGAAAACGATCTCAATTTCCCACAAGAAAAGAAGCTGGAGAGGATTCGAGCCTACAAGGTTACGCTTGCAGACCTTTTCAGTTCCGTTGACTTGAAGTGTGACGACGATCTATAAGATGACAAACGTTACGTTTTGCACAAATATACGTAGCGATTCTAACTCGATTCCCATTGCTATGCTTGTCAAACATCGAGAACGCGCTTGACTTATTGTCTTTCTTCACCTTGGTCCCTTTTGAAGTGCTTACATCGTTGATCGAGTCAGCCCTCGACTTCAGGCAGGATTCAGCCGGCCTTTTCAGTTGCTTCTGCTGATACGGAGTAGCGTCGCCTTCATATTTGTCCCCTCAGCCATGTCGTTGATAAATGCCTGCAACGCTCATCTTGGGTTTGCAGTTGTCGCCGCGCAGCAGTTGGCCGACGCTCACTGCACTAATCGAGACAGGAATTCACGACCTGCACAACTGTGCCAGCTTCTTCTGGCAGGTCGCCAGCTCCTTTATCGATTACCCTGATGCGCTTCGGCGCACGGTCCATCGTCTGATCCTCCTTAGTTGTTATCATCGGCCTTTTGCAGGCTGTGTTGATCTTCTTTAAGACGTCTTGCGGCTCAAATCGCGGGCGGGGAGAGGGTCTTCCATCGATTCAGTATTTTGAAGCATGAAGTTTGACATGATGATGAGGGTGTTGTTCTGCCTGAAGTCCGGTAGATCTGCAAAAAGACAAACAAAATGCAAATTAGCATATTGCCTGCAGTCAGGCAAGCTAGCTGCCAAAAGCTCACCTCATTTTTGCGAACCCTTGCGCAGGTAAACTACTAATCGAACTCACCAACCAAATGCAGCCCGCCGTTGCAGCGTCACGTACGCGGAGACAAAACGCTGCGGGTGAGGCATGGTGACGAGCTCCACAACGCCTATGGTCCGGCACCCTTGTTGTAGTAGGTGGGCGTCGTTAGCTCCGGGAAGTGATTTCGAATTAGTGAAGTATCGCTCTTGAGCTGGCAGCGCAGTGCTGCCTCGATGCCCAGCGCGGGCACCTCGCCTCCCATGCGGTGCGCCGAGCCCACGGCGTAGCCCGTGCAGGAGAAGATCTTGCCGGCGCTAAAGAGCGAGATGGTGTTGTCGAAGAAGCCTGGCAGAACGGCAATGCGCTTGTGGGGGAGGGCATCGTACGCCATGAGCTCGTACACCTCGTCAGCCAGCACGACGACGCTCCAGCACCAGCGCGCGCTGCATGAGCTTGTCCTCGGACAGCACGATGACGCTCCGGCACCAGAGCGAGCTCCTTCAGCTCGTCCTTGGACAGCACGCTGTACGTAAAGCTGTTCGGCGTGTTGAGCACGATCAGCTCGGTGTTGAGCGTGAAGTTGGCCTTCAGAGCCTCGGGGTCCAGCTGGAAGTCGTGCGATGTGAAGCTCTCGGACACATGCGGTTCCTCACTCAAGAAGGCCGCGCGTTTGGCCGGATAAAGCGGGAGGGAACGCCACTGGCCGACACCCCGTGAAGCTGAGAGAATGTCATTTACAGGCGTCGAAATACGGCTCAAGCGTGAGCTCCTCGTCCCCAGGCTCCAGCAGCCATGATGGACGCGATGCGCTCCTGCCAGAGTCCTGGTCACTGTCGTTCTGATCGTCGCTTACTATTACCAGTATGGTGCCGGTATTATCGCTAGGTGGCCCAGCCGGAAAACCACGTGGTACCAGTGGTCAAAAGGTTCGAACCACTGGTCAAACCAGGGGAAAAAGGGAAAAACCAGGGTTTATGCCATCCCTGCTGATAGGGCCAGCATACAAACGTCGATTGTGTTTACTGCGTCAAAAGTATCGCCACTAGCCGGTTTTAGACTAACACATACAAAATTCTATATAAAAAGAAATGGTTCAACTTGAATGTATTAGTAGTGAGTTTTACCACCCTTCTTCTTGATGACCTCGATGTACCGCTTCGTCATCGAGTTGATGAGCTTCATAAGCGTCTCTTGAGGAATATTCTCCCACGCCATCAACATGGCCTCCTTTAGTTCGACGACAATATGTTTCCCATAAGTATGAGGAACCGAGTTATGGTATGTACGTCCGTCATCACGTCGACGTGGGTCTTGCACCTCTTGACGGCAGACGAATATGCCTTCATTCCTTCCAGTACACCGTAGTCGTAAAGAGGCAACGTTCTTGGACGTAGCCCATTTTGGAAATGAATGGTAAGGAAACAGGAAGCAGGCCAACTAAAACGTTTTGTAACTACTCATTCGTGAAAAGATGTCCGGGTGTATTTGTTCAACACGTGCTTTGTATGGATCTTACCAAGGACTCGTAGAGTCAAACCAACGCGCCAGAAGTCGATCGAGCCCATCATTAGACACAGCCCAGCCAACAAATTAGGAAAAACAATACAATATCATTGAGGTTATAACCTCAATGCCTAAACGTCCAGCTTGCGTGCGGGATATAAATTACCGGCGCCCAAACGCAGCAACAAGAGCCTCCAGGCTCCGCGCTCTAGGGAGCGACAGCATGGTGGCTGCAGCACGACGCACACGCACGCACCCATGCGCATGCACGCGCGCACGCACGCACAAACGTCTCTTCCGAAGAGGAGGAGGTCAATATGGAATGGTATCTGTGGGGTTTGAACCCACGCAGACTGGAATGTCTAGCGGATCTTAAGTCCGCCCCCTTAGACCACTCGGGCAAGATACCAGGCCAAAACAACCCAAACCCTTCAAACCGGACGCGCTCTTTTCTTGCACTCCCACCCACAGCCTCTCCACCGCAGCAATGCCCACCACACAGCCGACTGCAGCATCGCCGCTAGCCGCTAGCCGCTAGCCCGCCACACTGTCGATACGGCTCCGCCAGCCTCGCCACAGCAAAGCCACGTCGCTACGCTCGCTGCTCGGTCTCTTCCTCTCTATGTCGACCACGAAGCCGACGCAGCCGACCCCCGTGATGGAAGGTATGGATCTTGGACACCGAAGCTTGACGGAGCGGAGGGAGGGCAGCACTCTGGGCGAGACCGGAGCGGAGACTGGAAACCACTTGGGGGGTAGAACGAAGATTCGAAAGTGATTGATTGAGGTCTTTTGCTCGCTAGCCTTCTCGCTACTCTAGACCTACTGGATACACACTACTTGATTCTTTACTGGATACTGAGTTACTTCAGCCAATGAGAGAGCGCCACGTCGAAGCCCATCTTGTACCTACAATCTTGTACCCACAGGTGGCGTAATCGACAGTGGCGTAATCGTCGGTGGCGTAATCGGCGTGGGTTCGGATTGGACCGGTTCGGGTTAACCGGTTCACGGTCAACAACCGATACCAAACCGGTAACCCTCTATACCCTCAATACGCCCCCTCAATGCGAAGTCCCATGAATGCCGAGAGCCGCCGTCAGCTCCGTGTGGCGTGGTCCCGCAAGCGCCTTGGTCATGATGTCCGCCAGCATCACAGAAGTCTCGCAATACTCGAGCTTCACTTCACCGCGTTTCACTTCGTCGCGGATGTGGTGGTACTTGATGTCGATGTGCTTGGCGCGGCCGTGGTTCACCGGGTTTTTGGTCATCTTGATGCACGACTGGTTGTCTTCGCGGATCATGAGCTCGGGTCCCGTCTCGTTGGCAGCCGCCAGGATTTCGCACAGCAGGCGATGGATCCACTTGCCCTCTTGGATAGCCAGACTGAGCGCGATGTACTCCGCTTCGCTCGTGGACAGCGACACACTTGACTACTTCTTGCTTCCCCAGCTCACAGGCGCACTCATGAGCATGAACGTGTAGCCTGAAGTGGACTTGCGGTCCGCGAGGTCGCCGGCCCAGTCCGCATCCGAGTAGCCACGAAAGTCGATGTTGTCTCCCGGCTTGAAGCAAATGCCATGCGTCTTGGTGCCTTGCAGGTAGCGAAAGATGCGCTTGACCGCAACCCAGTGTTCCTCTTGGGGGTTCTCCATGAAGTGCGACACATAGCCAACGTCGTACGCGATGTCCGGGCGCGTGGCGGTCATCAGGTGCATCAGCGCACCAACAGCTTCGCGAAACGGAGCGTTCACCTTGGTCGCCGCGTCGCTTGGAACCAGTCGAGTGCTCATGTCCACCGGACTCACCACAGCCTTGCATTCGTCCATGGCGAAGCGTTTCAGAATGTCGTCCACGTAGCGACGCTGGCACATGGTCACGCTGCCGTCCGGGCCGTCCACCAGCTCGATCCCAAGAACAAACGCGCACTTGCCTCTGTCGGTCATCTCGAAGCGCGTCTTCAGGTCCGTCTTCGTGCGCGAGATCAGCTCAGGTGAACTCCCGGTAATCAGCACGTCGTCCACGTACACCAGCACGAGCACGCAGTGACCGTCCACCACCTTGATGTAGAGGCACGGATCGAAGGCCGACACTTGGAAGCCGATAGAGCACATGAACTCGTCGAAGGTCTCGTTCCACACGCGCGAAGCTTGCTTGAGACCGTAGATGGCCTTCACCAATTCCAGGCAGTCGAAGCCACCATCCAGCTCAACGCCTTCGGGAACCACGCAGAACACCACCTCCTTCATGACCCCGTACAGGAACGCTGTCACGACGTCGAGTTGGTCGAGGGGCCAGCCGAAGTACTTGGCGATCGCGATGATCATGCGCAGCGTCACGTACTTGACCACGGGCGAGAACGTCTCCGTGTAGTCGATGCCGTACTTCTGCTTGAAGCCCTTGGCCACGAGGCGCGCCTTGTACTTCTCGATCGAGCCGTCCGCTTTGCGCTTGATCTTGAACACTCACTTGGTGCCGATGGCGCGCTGGCCGCTGGGCAACTTGGCAGCTCGAAACACACCACGCAGTCGCATCGACTTGAGCTCCGCGCGGATCGCCTTGCGCCAGTGCACTTGATCCGGACTGTTCACAGCCTCTTGGAACGTCGTCGGCTCCGATAGATCGGCTGCTGCTTCCACAGCGTTGGCACTGGCACGCCAAAACACTGGAGGCGTCGAGTCGTCGTCTTCATCTTGGTCCCCAGACTTTTCTTCTTCGTCGGGTTCAGCTCGGCGCGAGGAGGATACGTCCGGCGCACTTGCTTCTTCTAAGCCAGCTCGGTGGCGAACGGGGCGCGATCTTCTGGCAGTGTCGTCGTCGCCACTCGGTCGGCTCTTGCGCTTCCCCGCCTGCTTGAAGCTCGTTTGGTGCGGTCCATCGTTGTCGTCCAGGTCCAGCGCGTCCAGGTCCAGCGCAGCATCATCGACGTCTTCATCCGAAGTATGCGCCGAAAGTCCAAAGGCCGACTCATCGAAGTTGACATCGCGACTGACAACCACCTGCCCCGCCTCGATGTCATAAAGTCGATACGCCTTGGACACTTCTTCGTAGCCGAGGAACAACCCGGCGCGAGCCTTGGGGTCCCACTTGCGCCGCTTTTCCTTCGGCGTCAGGATGTACGTCTGGCATCCGAACACACGCATGTGCTTGACACTTGGCTTGGACTTGTACACGATCTCGAATGGAGTCTTGTGCTCCACCTTGGGTGACAGCAGGCGGTTCTTCACGTAGATGGCCGTCATGGCCGCCTCAGCCCAGAAACACTTGTCCAACTTGGCGTGATGCAGCATGCTGCGGCCGATCGTGACGATGGTCCGGATGGCGCGTTCTGCCGTGCCGTTGGTCTGGTGCGCGTACGGAACCGTGGTTTGCTGCTCGATGCCTTCGACTTCGTAGAAGGCCTTGAGCGAGTTGGTCGCGAACTCACGAGCTCCGTCGTGCCGCACAAACTTGACCTTCTTGCCGAACTGCGTCTGCACCTTCGTGACGTACGTCTTGATGCAGTCTTCGCTCTCCGACTTGGCACGCAGGCAGAACCCCTTCATGCATCCGCTGGCTTCGTCCACGATCAGCAGCAGATACTTGCTGCCACCCAGTGACTCTTCTTCCACGGGGCCGCAGATGTCGAAGTGGAGCAGCTCGAACGTGTCGTAGCGACGCTTGTCACGGTTGCTTGGGAACGGCTTCTGGACCATTTTGCCTTGCTGGCAGCCGCGACACACGCTTGGTCCACTCGACTTGGAAGGTGCCTTCGCGTCCTTGATCATGTCGTTGTCGACCATCTTGCGAAGCACTTCCACCGGAGCGTGACCCATACGCGCGTGCAGGTCGATCGTCTTCCCACTGGTCGCCGCATTCGCCGATCGCTGAGGAGTCTGGAGCCAGTAGAGGCCATCCACGAGGTTCGCCGCCGCCACCACTTGCTTGGAGGCCTTGTGCGCAACGCGCATCTGAGTGCCGTCGAACACGACTTGGAACAGACCACTCTTGTTGATCTGTGGCACGGAGAGTAGATTCTTGCTCATGCTCGGCACGTACAGCGCGTTCTTGATCTCGATGTCGCGCTCGTCGCCGTTGGGCAGAACCACTCGTTCCACGATGGTCCCCACACCCATAATGGCCGCCTTGTTGCCGTCGGCCACCGAAAGTTCGCCCTCGTTTCGCTCAATCAAATGGGCGAACTTGGCCTTGTCGTTGCAGATGTGGTGCGTTGCGCCGCTGTCGACCGCCCACATGCCGAGCATATCCTTGCCCGTCGAAATGCCACACTCCAGTGAGACCGCGAACGCCACTCGATCATAGCCGTAGCCGTAGTCGTAGCTGGCGTCGTCGTTCCTCCACTGGGCATTGTTGGCCCCGCGTCCACGGCCATTGCCATTGCCGCCGCGTCTTGGGCCCCGATTCTCGTCCTTCTGCTTGGTCCAGCACTTGTCGATCGTGTGCCCCAATTTCCCGCAGTACGTGCACTGGCGAGACTCTCGGTCGGTGTTGAACGCCTTGGCCGCGTCCTCCGTCTTCACCGTCGCCGTCTTCTCGCCTTGCCGCTTGATGTGCTCATTCGTCAGCACCTTCACGACGTCTTGCGATCGCAGCTCAGCGCTGCTCATCTCCAAGTTCAGCACGACGTTCTCGTAGCTCTTGGGGAGACTGCGCAACAGGCAGATCGCCACGTCCTCGTCCTCCATCTTGGCGCCGATGCTGCTGAGCTTGGCGCTGATGTTGAGGACCTCGTTGCAGTGATGCAACACGTTCCCGCCTTCCGACATCTCCATGCTGAAGAGTTGGCGCTTCAGGTAGATGCGACCAGCCTTCTGCGAACCACCGTACAGCGTCTTCAGGCGCGTCCACGCAACCCACGCTTCCTCGCAGTCGTCGACCACATGGTGGTACATGTAGTCCGCGTCCATGTGGAGCAACATCAGTCCGAACGCGATGTTGCTCGACTTGACGTACTCGTCCTTGGGCCGCGAGTCCGTGAAGCTCGGCGTCGTCTCTCGGTTCACGACATGCCACACCGACTTGGTCAGGAACACGCCACGCATGTAGCGGTTCCACGTCGCGTAGTTGTCTCCGTTGAACTTGTCGATGGAGACCTTGGTGGAGGCGTCGTGGGCAGAGGCCATGGTGTTTGGGCTCATAACCTGATGGAAGGTATGGATCTTGGACACCGAAGCTTGACGGAGCGGAGGGAGGGCAGCACTCTGGGCGAGACCGGAGCGGAGACTGGAAACCACTTGGGGGGTAGAACGAAGATTCGAAAGTGATTGATTGAGGTCTTTAGCTCGCTAGCCTTCTCGCTACTCTAGACCTACTGGATACACACTACTTGGTTCTTTACTGGATACTGAGTTACTTCAGCCAATGAGAGAGCGCCACGTCGAAGCCCATCTTGTACCTACAATCTTGTACCCACAGGTGGCGTAATCGACAGTGGCGTAATCGTCGGTGGCGTAATCGGCGTGGGTTCGGATTGGACCGGTTCGGGTTAACCGGTTCACTGTCAACAACCGATACCAAACAGGTAACCCTCCATACCCTCAATACCCCGTGACCATAAATTACCGTCCTGCCAACGTCCAGCTTGCGTGCGGGATATAAATTACCGGCGCCCAAACGCAGCAACAAGAGCCTCCAGGCTCCGCGCTCTAGGGAGCGACAGCATGGCGGCTGCAGCACGACGCACACGCACGCACCCATGCGCATGCACGCGCGCACGCACGCACAAACGTCTCTTCCGAAGAGGAGGAGGTCAATATGGAATGGTATCTGTGGGGTTTGAACCCACGCAGACTGGAATGTCTAGCGGATCTTAAGTCCGCCCCCTTAGACCACTCGGGCAAGATACCAGGCCAAAACAACCCAAACCCTCCAAACCGGACGCGCTCTTTTCTTGCACTCCCACCCACAGCCTCTCCACCGCAGCAATGCCCACCACACAGCCGACTGCAGCATCGCCGCTAGCCGCTAGCCGCTAGCCCGCCACACTGTCGATACGGCTCCGCCAGCCTCGCCACAGCAAAGCCACGTCGCTACGCTCGCTGCTCGGTCTCTTCCTCTCTATGTCGACCACGAAGCCGACGCAGCCGACCCCCGTGACCATAAATTACCGCCCTGCCAACGTCCAGCTTGCGTGCGGGATATAAATTACCGGCGCCCAAACGCAGCAACAAGAGCCTCCAGGCTCCGCGCTCTAGGGAGCGACAGCATGGCGGCTGCAGCACGACGCACACGCACGCACCCATGCGCATGCACGCGCGCACGCACGCACAAACGTCTCTTCCGAAGAGGAGGAGGTCAATATGGAATGGTATCTGTGGGGTTTGAACCCACGCAGACTGGAATGTCTAGCGGATCTTAAGTCCGCCCCCTTAGACCACTCGGGCAAGATACCAGGCCAAAACAACCCAAACCCTCCAAACCGGACGCGCTCTTTTCTTGCACTCCCACCCACAGCCTCTCCACCGCAGCAATGCCCACCACACAGCCGACTGCAGCATCGCCGCTAGCCGCTAGCCGCTAGCCCGCCGCACTGTCGATACGGCTCCGCCAGCCTCGCCACAGCAAAGCCACGTCGCTACGCTCGCTGCTCGGTCTCTTCCTCTCT
>NW_027150650.1:566762-653866 GCF_020800215.1 Phytophthora ramorum
CAAGACGGAGCACAAGCGGCTACGCGTTCATGATGAACGGCGGATGCATCAGCTGGAGGAGCAAGAAGCAGCGGACGGTGGCGCTGTCTTCAACGGAGGCCGAGTACATGGCGCTATCGGAGGCGACACAAGAGGCAGTGTGGCTCAAGGTGTTCCTGTGCGAGCTCGGCGAGATGGCAAGCGATGAAGCGGTCAAGATCTACGAGGACAACCAAGGCTCCATCGCGTTGGCCAAGAACCCGCAGTTCCACAAGCGCACCAAGCACATCGACATTCGCTACCACTTCGTGCGCGAGAAGGTGGAAGACGGTCAAGTGGTGCTGCAGTATGTATCGACAACGGACATGCTGGCGGACATGATGACGAAGGCAATGTTGTCAAGAAGGCGCCTCGGGCAGCTGCCGTATACCGGTAGGATACCGGTATGACCTTCACTCAGTGGGACCGCAATCATTCCTGTGTTGACGGGACGCTGATGATGGGACGCGGGACACTGATGATGGGACGCTGTTTACGCTACGGGGATTACGGGACACGTGGGTACAAGATTGTGGGTACAAGATGGGCATCCACGTGGCAGTCGCTGATTGGCTGAAGCAACTCAGTATCCGGTAAGGAATCCAGTAGAGTGTATCCAGTAGAGAATCCAGTAGGCTTAGAGGTAGCAAGGGAGTTTGCGAACTAAGGACCTAAATCAATCACTTTGCATTTTGCCATCAAGCGACCAAGCCTTTTAAGTCGTCCCCGAACCGTGCCAAGCAAGTGCTGGAGGTGGTTCACAGCGATGTGTGCGGCCCCATGCAGACGCCAACGTTTGGGGGGAAGCGCTACTTCGTCACGTTCATCGATGACAAGTCGCACTTCTGCGTCGTGTACTTGCTGAGGAACAAGTCCGAGGTGGCTGCCAAGTTCGCGGAGTTTGTGGCGTTTGCTGAAACCCAGACCGGCAAGCGCGTGCAGACACTCCGGAGCGACAACGGTGGCGAGTACACCTCCGGTGCGATGGCCAAGTTCTGTGCGGACCGCGGTATCGTGCAGAAGTTCACTCCGCCGTACACGCCTCAGCTGAACGGAGTGGCCGAGCGGATGAACCGGACGTTGGTGGAGTGTGCGCGCTGCATGCTGGAACATGCCGGATTGCCCAAGACGTATTGGGGTGAAGCGGTGATGACGGCTACGTTTCTCCGCAATCGGTGTCCGACACGCGCCATCAGCCACGACAAGTCTCCGCACCAAGTTTGGACGGGCAAGAAACCGCTGCTGGCCAACCTGAAAGTGTTCGGTTGCCACGCGTATGTGCACGTGCCGAAGGCGAAGCGCACCAAGTTCGACGCTCGGTCGGTGCGCTGTCGGTTCCTGGGGTACTCGGAGCACGAGAAAGCGTATCGATTCGAAGAACTGGAGAGCAGTCGCGTGCTGGTGAGCCGCGACGCGCAGTTCATGGAAGACGTCTTCGACAGTGGGAGACGTGACTACCATCAGAGGGAGGTGGTGGTCATTCAAGATGAAAAGACGACGGATCAAGATTCGTCGCAGTCGGACGAAGACGACAACGAAGAAGACGAAGAGCAAGAAGCTGCGCGGGACGAAGACTTCGGGCCCGGCAACAAGCGACACCCGCGGACGCAGTCGCTGGAGGAAGCCACGGAGGTTCCAAGTGCCAAGCGGTATGCGTCGCAGAGTCGACACCAGACGCTGGACGAGATGTCGGCTGCGGCTCAAGAAAGTCAAGACTTCGAAGCTGCGTACGTCGTGGATTCAGTGGGAGAAATGCCGACCACGTTCAAGTCGGCGATGGAATCCAGCGACGCAGTCAAGTGGAAGGAGGCGTGCGACTCGGAGTGTGACTCGCTGCTCAAGAACGACACGTGGGATGTCGTACCACTGCCGAAGGGACGCAAGGCGATCGGCTGCAGATGGGTGTTTCGCGTGAAGGAGAACCAAGCTGGAGAGATTGAGCGGTTCAAGGCGCGACTGGTGGCCAAGGGGTTTTCGCAGAAGTACGGCATCGACTACGACGAGACCTTCGCACCCGTGGCCAAGTTCACGTCCATCCGGATCGTACTGAGTCTGGCTGCCAAGTATGGTCTCAAGCTGCACCAGATGGATGTCAAGACTGCGTTCCTCAACGGTGTGCTGGACGAAGACATCTACATGGCACAGCCCGATGGCTATGTGGACGAAGACCACCCGGACCACGTGTGCAAGCTCAAGCGGTCGCTGTACGGACTGAAGCAGTCGCCGCGCATGTGGAACCAGACCATCGACGACTTCATGCTCAAGCTGGGGTTCAAGAAGTGCGAGTCCGACCACTGCGTCTACCTGAAGCGTGACGGCCAAGACATGATCTTCGTGGCGCTGTACGTTGACGACCTGATCCTCGCCAGCAGCAACGACGAGCTGTTGGAATCGACCAAGCACGCGTTGAGCAAGCGGTTTGAGATGACGGACCTCGGCGAGCTTGAGTACTTCCTCGGGATGGAGATCAAGAACGACCGCGACTCCGGAAAAGTGACGGTGCGGCAGACCAAGTTTCTCAAGTCCATCCTGACCAAGTTCGGCATGCAAGACAGCAAGCCTGTGAAGACGCCGCAAGACCCCGGACTCAAGCTGACCAAGAACATGTGTGAAGGTGGCTGCCAGCATGAAGACACGATGAAGAACGTGCCGTATCGGAGTGCCGTCGGTGCTCTCATGTACTTGATGGTGGCAACGCGTCCGGACCTGGCTGCTGCAGTGGGAGTGCTGAGCCAGTTCTCTGCCGACACGTGTCCGACGCATTGGCAAGCCCTCAAGCGTGTGCTGCGGTACCTCCAAGCGACGCCTACGCATGGACTCGAGTTCTCACGGGAAGCCAGCGTTGGTATGTGCGGCTATTCGGATGCGGACTGGGCCGGCGACATCGAGTCAAGACGGAGCACAAGCGGCTACGCGTTCATGATGAACGGCGGATGCATCAGCTGGAGGAGCAAGAAGCAGCGGACGGTGGCGCTGTCTTCAACGGAGGCCGAGTACATGGCGCTATCGGAGGCGACACAAGAGGCAGTGTGGCTCAAGGTGTTCCTGTGCGAGCTCGGCGAGATGGCAAGCGATGAAGCGGTCAAGATCTACGAGGACAACCAAGGCTCCATCGCGTTGGCCAAGAACCCGCAGTTCCACAAGCGCACCAAGCACATCGACATTCGCTACCACTTCGTGCGCGAGAAGGTGGAAGACGGTCAAGTGGTGCTGCAGTATGTATCGACAACGGACATGCTGGCGGACATGATGACGAAGGCAATGTTGTCAAGAAGGCGCCTCGGGCAGCTGCCGTATACCGGTAGGATACCGGTATGACCTTCACTCAGTGGGACCGCAATCATTCCTGTGTTGACGGGACGCTGATGATGGGACGCGGGACACTGATGATGGGACGCTGTTTACGCTACGGGGATTACGGGACACGTGGGTACAAGATTGTGGGTACAAGATGGGCATCCACGTGGCAGTCGCTGATTGGCTGAAGCAACTCAGTATCCGGTAAGGAATCCAGTAGAGTGTATCCAGTAGAGAATCCAGTAGGCTTAGAGGTAGCAAGGGAGTTTGCGAACTAAGGACCTAAATCAATCACTTTGCATTTTGCCATCAAGCGACCAAGCCTTTTAAGTCGTCCCCGAACCGTGCCAAGCAAGTGCTGGAGGTGGTTCACAGCGATGTGTGCGGCCCCATGCAGACGCCAACGTTTGGGGGGAAGCGCTACTTCGTCACGTTCATCGATGACAAGTCGCACTTCTGCGTCGTGTACTTGCTGAGGAACAAGTCCGAGGTGGCTGCCAAGTTCGCGGAGTTTGTGGCGTTTGCTGAAACCCAGACCGGCAAGCGCGTGCAGACACTCCGGAGCGACAACGGTGGCGAGTACACCTCCGGTGCGATGGCCAAGTTCTGTGCGGACCGCGGTATCGTGCAGAAGTTCACTCCGCCGTACACGCCTCAGCTGAACGGAGTGGCCGAGCGGATGAACCGGACGTTGGTGGAGTGTGCGCGCTGCATGCTGGAACATGCCGGATTGCCCAAGACGTATTGGGGTGAAGCGGTGATGACGGCTACGTTTCTCCGCAATCGGTGTCCGACACGCGCCATCAGCCACGACAAGTCTCCGCACCAAGTTTGGACGGGCAAGAAACCGCTGCTGGCCAACCTGAAAGTGTTCGGTTGCCACGCGTATGTGCACGTGCCGAAGGCGAAGCGCACCAAGTTCGACGCTCGGTCGGTGCGCTGTCGGTTCCTGGGGTACTCGGAGCACGAGAAAGCGTATCGATTCGAAGAACTGGAGAGCAGTCGCGTGCTGGTGAGCCGCGACGCGCAGTTCATGGAAGACGTCTTCGACAGTGGGAGACGTGACTACCATCAGAGGGAGGTGGTGGTCATTCAAGATGAAAAGACGACGGATCAAGATTCGTCGCAGTCGGACGAAGACGACAACGAAGAAGACGAAGAGCAAGAAGCTGCGCGGGACGAAGACTTCGGGCCCGGCAACAAGCGACACCCGCGGACGCAGTCGCTGGAGGAAGCCACGGAGGTTCCAAGTGCCAAGCGGTATGCGTCGCAGAGTCGACACCAGACGCTGGACGAGATGTCGGCTGCGGCTCAAGAAAGTCAAGACTTCGAAGCTGCGTACGTCGTGGATTCAGTGGGAGAAATGCCGACCACGTTCAAGTCGGCGATGGAATCCAGCGACGCAGTCAAGTGGAAGGAGGCGTGCGACTCGGAGTGTGACTCGCTGCTCAAGAACGACACGTGGGATGTCGTACCACTGCCGAAGGGACGCAAGGCGATCGGCTGCAGATGGGTGTTTCGCGTGAAGGAGAACCAAGCTGGAGAGATTGAGCGGTTCAAGGCGCGACTGGTGGCCAAGGGGTTTTCGCAGAAGTACGGCATCGACTACGACGAGACCTTCGCACCCGTGGCCAAGTTCACGTCCATCCGGATCGTACTGAGTCTGGCTGCCAAGTATGGTCTCAAGCTGCACCAGATGGATGTCAAGACTGCGTTCCTCAACGGTGTGCTGGACGAAGACATCTACATGGCACAGCCCGATGGCTATGTGGACGAAGACCACCCGGACCACGTGTGCAAGCTCAAGCGGTCGCTGTACGGACTGAAGCAGTCGCCGCGCATGTGGAACCAGACCATCGACGACTTCATGCTCAAGCTGGGGTTCAAGAAGTGCGAGTCCGACCACTGCGTCTACCTGAAGCGTGACGGCCAAGACATGATCTTCGTGGCGCTGTACGTTGACGACCTGATCCTCGCCAGCAGCAACGACGAGCTGTTGGAATCGACCAAGCACGCGTTGAGCAAGCGGTTTGAGATGACGGACCTCGGCGAGCTTGAGTACTTCCTCGGGATGGAGATCAAGAACGACCGCGACTCCGGAAAAGTGACGGTGCGGCAGACCAAGTTTCTCAAGTCCATCCTGACCAAGTTCGGCATGCAAGACAGCAAGCCTGTGAAGACGCCGCAAGACCCCGGACTCAAGCTGACCAAGAACATGTGTGAAGGTGGCTGCCAGCATGAAGACACGATGAAGAACGTGCCGTATCGGAGTGCCGTCGGTGCTCTCATGTACTTGATGGTGGCAACGCGTCCGGACCTGGCTGCTGCAGTGGGAGTGCTGAGCCAGTTCTCTGCCGACACGTGTCCGACGCATTGGCAAGCCCTCAAGCGTGTGCTGCGGTACCTCCAAGCGACGCCTACGCATGGACTCGAGTTCTCACGGGAAGCCAGCGTTGGTATGTGCGGCTATTCGGATGCGGACTGGGCCGGCGACATCGAGTCAAGACGGAGCACAAGCGGCTACGCGTTCATGATGAACGGCGGATGCATCAGCTGGAGGAGCAAGAAGCAGCGGACGGTGGCGCTGTCTTCAACGGAGGCCGAGTACATGGCGCTATCGGAGGCGACACAAGAGGCAGTGTGGCTCAAGGTGTTCCTGTGCGAGCTCGGCGAGATGGCAAGCGATGAAGCGGTCAAGATCTACGAGGACAACCAAGGCTCCATCGCGTTGGCCAAGAACCCGCAGTTCCACAAGCGCACCAAGCACATCGACATTCGCTACCACTTCGTGCGCGAGAAGGTGGAAGACGGTCAAGTGGTGCTGCAGTATGTATCGACAACGGACATGCTGGCGGACATGATGACGAAGGCAATGTTGTCAAGAAGGCGCCTCGGGCAGCTGCCGTATACCGGTAGGATACCGGTATGACCTTCACTCAGTGGGACCGCAATCATTCCTGTGTTGACGGGACGCTGATGATGGGACGCGGGACACTGATGATGGGACGCTGTTTACGCTACGGGGATTACGGGACACGTGGGTACAAGATTGTGGGTACAAGATGGGCATCCACGTGGCAGTCGCTGATTGGCTGAAGCAACTCAGTATCCGGTAAGGAATCCAGTAGAGTGTATCCAGTAGAGAATCCAGTAGGCTTAGAGGTAGCAAGGGAGTTTGCGAACTAAGGACCTAAATCAATCACTTTGCATTTTGCCATCAAGCGACCAAGCCTTTTGGTTATGAGCCCAAGCCCCGTCTTCCCTGCCCAAGACCCCGACTACGCCTTCGCCATGGACGCCACCCCGACCACGACCGCCCGCATCAACAAGTTCAACGGAACCAACTTCCACACGTGGAAGTTCAAGATGCAGATGGTGCTCGAGGAGCGCGAACTGTGGGAAGTGACGAGTGGGGAAGTGAAGCTGGAGCACTGCACGACCACGGCGGATCAAGCGACGTTCAAGAGGAAGTCGCGTAAGGCGCTGGCGATCATCTGTCTCGCGATGGAGGACTCGCAGCTGCCGCTGGTTCGCTCGGCCAAGGACGCGCATGATGCATGGTCAAGACTGGAAGGACACTTCGAGAAGAAGAGTTTGGCCAACAAGCTCTTTCTTCGTCGGCGTTTCTTCACGACGATGATGGACGAAGGTGATGATGTGCTGGAGCACATCAACAAGCTCAAGACGCTGGCGGAGCAGCTCGACGCGGTTGGCGCTCCGGTCAGCGAGGACGACTTGGTGATCACGCTTCTGGGCAGTCTGAGCGAGTCGTACCAGTTCCTGATCACGGCGTTGGAGTCGAGAGCCGACTCGCTGTCGTGGGAACTCGTGACGTCTCGGCTGCTGCATGAAGACATGAAGCGCAAGGAACAAGGTGGCGGCGGCGTCGACGGAGCCGCGCACGGCCAAGGTCAAGCGTTCATGGTCAACAATAACAAGCGCAAGGGCCGACCGGTAAAGAAGACCGGGGCGTGCCACAACTGCGGCAAACAAGGACATTGGATCGCGGAGTGTCCCTCGCGGGTCCAGAACGACGCTGAGCGATATCGGTCGCAGCGTGCGAACGTCGCGCAGGACGAAGAAGATCCTGGCGACTACCTTTTCTCGGTTGGTCGTACGAGCAGTACCGCCAAGCCGAGTGACATGTGGCTGGTCGACTCGGGTGCGACGCAGCACATGACGAGTTCCAACAAGTACATGAGGAACTACAAGACGATGGCTCCGGTGGACGTGCATCTCGCGGACGACGGTGTGGTTCAGGCGGTGGGGACCGGCGACATTGTCATGTCGATGAAGACGCCGCGCGGCATGAAGAAGGGTGTGCTCACGAATGTGTGGCATATCCCGAAGCTGTCGCGCAACCTGTTTTCGGTCGGCCGCTTCACCAAGGACGTGGGGCCAGTGACCTTCGAGAGCGACGGGTGCTTCGCGGACAACAAGGGTCTCAAGTGGCAGCTCGGCGCTCGTGAGGGCAAAGGGCTGTTCAAGCTGTGCATGACTCCGATGATGCCTGACGAGGCCAATGCGGCAAGTTCGAAGGATCGCCAAGGGGACACCACGTCGTACCTCTGGCACCTCCGACTTGGTCACATTGGCCATGGCGGTCTAGACGCCATCGTCAAGAAGAGCTACGGTGTTGGCATCGACATGACGTCGGTGAAGCAGTGGGAGCTGTGCGACGGGTGTGCACTCGGCAAGCAAACGCGAGTGAGCTACATGAAGTCGTCCCCGAACCGTACCAAGAAAAGGCTTGGTCGCTTGATGGCAAAATGCAAAGTGATTGATTTAGGTCCTTAGTTCGCAAACTCCCTTGCTACCTCTAAGCCTACTGGATTCTCTACTGGATACACTCTACTGGATTCCTTACCGGATACTGAGTTGCTTCAGCCAATCAGCGACTGCCACGTGGATGCCCATCTTGTACCCACAATCTTGTACCCACGTGTCCCGTAATCCCCGTAGCGTAAACAGCGTCCCATCATCAGTGTCCCGCGTCCCATCATCAGCGTCCCGTCAACACAGGAATGATTGCGGTCCCACTGAGTGAAGGTCATACCGGTATCCTACCGGTATACGGCAGCTGCCCGAGGCGCCTTCTTGACAACACTCCCACTCGACTCGACAGCGATTGCACCTTGGATCCCGAGCTTGCTCCGAAGAACTTGGAACTGCACCGCAGTGATCGCCTTCGTCATCATGTCCGCCAGCATGTCCGTTGTCGATACATACTGCAGCACCACTTGACCGTCTTCCACCTTCTCGCGCACGAAGTGGTAGCGAATGTCGATGTGCTTGGTGCGCTTGTGGAACTGCGGGTTCTTGGCCAACGCGATGGAGCCTTGGTTGTCCTCGTAGATCTTGACCGCTTCATCGCTTGCCATCTCGCCGAGCTCGCACAGGAACACCTTGAGCCACACTGCCTCTTGTGTCGCCTCCGATAGCGCCATGTACTCGGCCTCTGTCGAAGACAGCGCCACCGTCCGCTGCTTCTTGCTCCTCCAGCTGATGCATCCGCCGTTCATCATGAACGCGTAGCCGCTTGTGCTCCGTCTTGACTCGATGTCGCCGGCCCAGTCCGCATCCGAATAGCCGCACATACCAAGGCTGTCTTCCCGTGAGAACTCGAGTCCATGCGTAGGCGTCGCTTGGAGGTACCGCAGCACACGCTTGAGGGCTTGCCAATGCGTCGGACACGGGTCAGCAGAGAACTGGCTCAGCACTCCCACTGCAGCAGCCAGGTCCGGACGCGTTGCCACCATCAAGTACATGAGAGCACCGACGGCACTCCGATACGGCACGTTCTTCATCGTGTATTCATGCTGGCAGCCACCTTCACACATGTTCTTGGTCAGCTTGAGTCCGGGGTCTTGCGGCGTCTTCACAGGCTTGCTGTCTTGCATGCCGAACTTGGTCAGGATGGACTTGAGAAACTTGGTCTGCCGCACCGTCACTTTTCCGGAGTCGCGGTCGTTCTTGATCTCCATCCCGAGGAAGTACTCAAGCTCGCCGAGGTCCGTCATCTCAAACCGCTTGCTCAACGCGTGCTTGGTCGATTCCAACAGCTCGTCGTTGCTGCTGGCGAGGATCAGGTCGTCAACGTACAGCGCCACGAAGATCATGTCTTGGCCGTCACGCTTCAGGTAGACGCAGTGGTCGGACTCGCACTTCTTGAACCCCAGCTTGAGCATGAAGTCGTCGATGGTCTGGTTCCACATGCGCGGCGACTGCTTCAGTCCGTACAGCGACCGCTTGAGCTTGCACACGTGGTCCGGGCGGTCTTCGTCCACATAGCCATCCGGCTGTGCCATGTAGATGTCTTCGTCCAGCACACCGTTGAGGAACGCAGTCTTGACATCCATCTGGTGCAGCTTGAGACCATACTTGGCAGCCAGACTCAGTACGATCCGGATGGACGTGAACTTGGCCACGGGTGCGAAGGTCTCGTCGTAGTCGATGCCGTACTTCTGCGAAAACCCCTTGGCCACCAGTCGCGCCTTGAACCGCTCAATCTCTCCAGCTTGGTTCTCCTTCACGCGAAACACCCATCTGCAGCCGATCGCCTTGCGTCCCTTCGGCAGTGGTACGACATCCCACGTGTCGTTCTTGAGCAGCGAGTCACACTCCGAGTCGCACGCCTCCTTCCACTTGACTGCGTCGCTGGATTCCATCGCCGACTTGAACGTGGTCGGCATTTCTCCCACTGAATCCACGACGTACGCAGCTTCGAAGTCTTGACTTTCTTGAGCCGCAGCCGACATCTCGTCCAGCGTCTGGTGTCGACTCTGCGACGCATACCGCTTGGCACTTGGAACCTCCGTGGCTTCCTCCAGTGACTGCGTCCGCGGGTGTCGCTTGTTGCCGGGCCCGAAGTCTTCGTCCCGCGCAGCTTCCTCTTCTTCCTCTTCTTCGTTGTCGTCTTCACCCGACTGCGACGAATCTTGATCCGTCGCCTCTTCATCTTGAATGACCACCACCTCCCTCTGATGGTAGTCACGTCTCCCACTGTCGAAGACGTCTTCCATGAACTGCGCGTCGCGGCTCACCAGCACGCGACTGCTCTCCAGTTCTTCGAATCGATACGCTTTCTCGTGCTCCGAGTACCCCAGGAACCGACAGCGCACCGACCGAGCGTCGAACTTGGTGCGCTTCGCCTTCGGCACGTGCACATACGCGTGGCAACCGAACACTTGTTGTCAAGAAGGCGCCTCGGGCAGCTGCCGTATACCGGTAGGATACCGGTATGACCTTCACTCAGTGGGACCGCAATCATTCCTGTGTTGACGGGACGCTGATGATGGGACGCGGGACACTGATGATGGGACGCTGTTTACGCTACGGGGATTACGGGACACGTGGGTACAAGATTGTGGGTACAAGATGGGCATCCACGTGGCAGTCGCTGATTGGCTGAAGCAACTCAGTATCCGGTAAGGAATCCAGTAGAGTGTATCCAGTAGAGAATCCAGTAGGCTTAGAGGTAGCAAGGGAGTTTGCGAACTAAGGACCTAAATCAATCACTTTGCATTTTGCCATCAAGCGACCAAGCCTTTTGGTTATGAGCCCAAGCCCCGTCTTCCCTGCCCAAGACCAAGACCCCGACTACGCCTTCGCCATGGACGCCACCCCGACCACGACCGCTCGCATCAACAAGTTCAACGGAACCAACTTCCACACGTGGAAGTTCAAGATGCAGATGGTGCTCGAGGAGCGCGAACTGTGGGAAGTGACGAGTGGGGAAGTGAAGCTGGAGCACTGCACGACCACGGCGGATCAAGCGACGTTCAAGAGGAAGTCGCGTAAGGCGCTGGCGATCATCTGTCTCGCGATGGAGGACTCGCAGCTGCCGCTGGTTCGCTCGGCCAAGGACGCGCATGATGCATGGTCAAGACTGGAAGGACACTTCGAGAAGAAGAGTTGGCCAACAAGCTCTTTCTTCGTCGGCGTTTCTTCACCACGATGATGGACGAAGGTGATGATGTGCTGGAGCACATCAACAAGCTCAAGACGCTGGCGGAGCAGCTCGACGCGGTTGGCGCTCCGGTCAGCGAGGACGACTTGGTGATCACGCTTCTGGGCAGTCTGAGCGAGTCGTACCAGTTCCTGATCACGGCGTTGGAGTCGAGAGCCGACTCGCTGTCGTGGGAACTCGTGACGTCTCGGCTGCTGCATGAGGACATGAAGCGCAAGGAACAAGGTGGCGGCGGCGTCGACGGAGCCGCGCACGGCCAAGGTCAAGCGTTCATGACGAGAGACAACAACAAGCGCAAGGGCCGACCGGTGAAGAAGACCGGGGCGTGCCACAACTGCGGCAAACAAGGACATTGGATCGCGGAGTGTCCCTCGCGGGTCCAGAACGACGCTGAGCGATATCGGTCGCAGCGTGCGAACGTCGCGCAGGACGAAGAAGATCCTGGCGACTACCTTTTCTCGGTTGGTCGTACGAGCAGTGCCGCCAAGCCGAGTGACATGTGGCTGGTCGACTCGGGTGCGACGCAGCACATGACGAGTTCCAGCAAGTACATGAGGAACTACAAGAAGATGGCTCCGGTGGACGTGCATCTCGCGGACGACGGTGTGGTTCAGGCGGTGGGGACCGGCGACATTGTCATGTCGATGAAGACTCCGCGCGGCATGAAGAAGGGTGTGCTCACGAATGTGTGGCATATCCCGAAGCTGTCGCGCAACCTGTTTTCGGTCGGCCGCTTCATCAAGGACGTCGGGCCAGTGACCTTCGAGAGCGACGGGTGCTTCGCGGACAGCAAGGGTCTCAAGTGGCAGCTCGGCGCTCGTGAGGGCAAAGGGCTGTTCAAGCTGTGCATGACTCCGATGATGCCTGACGAGGCCAATGCGGCAAGTTCGAAGGATCGCCAAGGGGACACCACGTCGTACCTCTGGCACCTCCGACTTGGTCACATTGGCCATGGCGGTCTAGACGCCATCGTCAAGAAGAGCTACGGTGTTGGCATCGACATGACGTCGGTGAAGCAGTGGGAGCTGTGCGACGGGTGTGCACTCGGCAAGCAAACGCGAGTGAGCTACATGAAGTCGTCCCCGAACCGTGCGAAGCAAGTGCTGGAGGTGGTTCACAGCGATGTGTGCGGCCCCATGCAGACGCCAACGTTTGGGGGCAAGCGCTACTTCGTCACGTTCATCGACGACAAGTCGCACTTCTGCGTCGTGTATTTGCTGAGGAACAAGTCCGAGGTGGCTGCCAAGTTCGCGGAGTTTGTGGCGTTTGCTGAAACTCAGACCGGCAAGCGCGTGCAGACACTCCGGAGCGACAACGGTGGCGAGTACACCTCCGGTGCGATGGCCAAGTTCTGTGCGGACCGCGGTATCGTGCAGAAGTTCACTCCGCCGTACACGCCTCAGCTGAACGGAGTGGCCGAGCGGATGAACCGGACGTTGGTGGAGTGTGCGCGCTGCATGCTGGAACATGCCGGATTGCCCAAGACGTATTGGGGTGAAGCGGTGATGACGGCTACGTTCCTCCGTAATCGGTGTCCGACACGCGCCGTCAGCCACGACAAGTCTCCGCATCAAGTTTGGACGGGCAAGAAGCCGCTGCTGGCCAACCTGAAAGTGTTCGGTTGCCACGCGTATGTGCACGTGCCGAAGGCGAAGCGCACCAAGTTCGACGCTCGGTCGGTGCGCTGTCGGTTCCTGGGGTACTCGGAGCACGAGAAAGCGTATCGATTCGAAGAACTGGAGAGCAGTCGCGTGCTGGTGAGCCGCGACGCGCAGTTCATGGAAGACGCCTTCGACAGTGGGAGACGTGACTACCATCAGAGGGAGGTGGTGGTCATCCAAGATGAAGAGGCGACGGATCAAGATTCGTCGCAGTCGGGTGAAGACGACAACGAAGAAGAGGAAGAAGAGGAAGAAGCTGCGCGGGACGAAGACTTCGGGCCCGGCAACAAGCGACACCCGCGGACGCAGTCACTGGAGGAAGTCACGGAGGTTCCAAGTGCCAAGCGGTATGCGTCGCAGAGTCGACACCAGGCTCTGGACGAGATGTCGGCTGCGGCTCAAGAAAGTCAAGACTTCGAAGCTGCGTACGTCGTGGATTCAGTGGGAGAAATGCCGACCACGTTCAAGTCGGCGATGGAATCCAGCGACGCAGTCAAGTGGAAGGAGGCGTGCGACTCGGAGTGTGACTCGCTGCTCAAGAACGACACGTGGGATGTCGTACCACTGCCGAAGGGACGCAAGGCGATCGGCTGCAGATGGGTGTTTCGCGTGAAGGAGAACCAAGCTGGAGAGGTTGAGCGGTTCAAGGCGCGACTGGTGGCCAAGGGGTTTTCGCAGAAGTACGGCATCGACTACGACGAGACCTTCGCACCAGTGGCCAAGTTCACGTCCATCCGGATCGTACTGAGTCTAGCTGCCAAGTATGGTCTCAAGCTGCACCAGATGGATGTCAAGACTGCGTTCCTCAACGGTGTGCTGGACGAAGACATCTACATGGCACAGCCGGATGGCTATGTGGACGAAGACCGCCCGGACCACGTGTGCAAGCTCAAGCGGTCGCTGTACGGACTGAAGCAGTCGCCGCGCATGTGGAACCAGACCATCGACGACTTCATGCTCAAGCTGGGGTTCAAGAAGTGCGAGTCCGACCACTGCGTCTACCTGAAGCGTGACGGCCAAGACATGATCTTCGTGGCGCTGTACGTTGACGACCTGATCCTCGCCAGCAGCAACGACGAGCTGTTGGAATCGACCAAGCACGCGTTGAGCAAGCGGTTTGAGATGACGGACCTCGGCGAGCTTGAGTACTTCCTCGGGATGGAGATCAAGAACGACCACGGCTCCGGAAAAGTGACGGTGCGGCAGACCAAGTTTCTCAAGTCCATCCTGACCAAGTTCGGCATGCAAGACAGCAAGCCTGTGAAGACGCCGCAAGACCCCGGACCAAGAACATGTGTGAGGGTGGCTGCTAGCATGAATACACGATGAAGAACGTGCCGTATCGGAGTGCCGTCGGTGCTCTCATGTACTTGATGGTGGCAACGCGTCCGGACCTGGCAGCTGCAGTGGGAGTGCTGAGCCAGTTCTCTGCTGACCCGTGTCCGACGCATTGGCAAGCCCTCAAGCGTGTGCTGCGGTACCTCCAAGCGACGCCTACGCATGGACTCGAGTTCTCACGGGAAGACAGCCTTGGTATGTGTGGATATTCGGATGCGGACTGGGCCGGCGACATCGAGTCTCGACGGAGCACAAGCGGCTACGCGTTCATGATGAACGGCGGATGCATCAGCTGGAGGAGCAAGAAGCAGCGGACGGTGGCGCTGTCTTCAACGGAAGCAGAGTACATGGCGCTATCGGAGGCGACACAAGAGGCAGTGTGGCTCAAGGTGTTCCTGTGCGAGCTCGGCGAGATGGCAAGCGATGAAGCGGTCAAGATCTACGAGGACAACCAAGGCTCCATCGCGTTGGCCAAGAACCCGCAGTTCCACAAGCGCACCAAGCACATCGACATTCGCTACCACTTCGTGCGCGAGAAGGTGGAAGACGGTCAAGTGGTGCTGCAGTATGTTTCGACAACGGACATGCTGGCGGACATGATGACGAAGGCGATCACTGCGGTGCAGTTCCAAGTTCTTCGGAGCAAGCTCGGGATCCAAGGTGCAATCGCTGTCGAGTCGAGTGGGAGTGTTGTCAAGAAGGCGCCTCGGGCAGCTGCCGTATACCGGTAGGATACCGGTATGACCTTCACTCAGTGGGACCGCAATCATTCCTGTGTTGACGGGACGCTGATGATGGGACGCGGGACACTGATGATGGGACGCTGTTTACGCTACGGGGATTACGGGACACGTGGGTACAAGATTGTGGGTACAAGATGGGCATCCACACGGCAGTCGCTGATTGGCTGAAGCAACTCAGTATCCGGTAAGGAATCCAGTAGAGTGTATCCAGTAGAGAATCCAGTAGGCTTAGAGGTAGCAAGGGAGTTTGCGAACTAAGGACCTAAATCAATCACTTTGCATTTTGTCATCAAGCGACCAAGCCTTTTACACTTTCAGGTTGGCCAGCAGCGGCTTCTTGCCCGTCCAAACTTGGTGCGGAGACTTGTCGTGGCTGATGGCGCGTGTCGGACACCGATTGCGGAGAAACGTAGCCGTCATCACCGCTTCACCCCAATACGTCTTGGGCAATCCGGCATGTTCCAGCATGCAGCGCGCACACTCCACCAACGTCCGGTTCATCCGCTCGGCCACTCCGTTCAGCTGAGGCGTGTACGGCGGAGTGAACTTCTGCACGATACCATGGTCCGCACAGAACTTGGCCATCGCGCCGGAAGTGTACTCGCCACCGTTGTCGCTCCGGAGTGTCTGCACGCGCTTGCCGGTCTGGGTTTCAGCAAACGCCACAAACTCCGCGAACTTGGCAGCCACCTCGGACTTGTTCCTCAGCAAGTACACGACGCAGAAGTGCGACTTGTCGTCGATGAACGTGACGAAGTAGCGCTTGCCCCCAAACGTTGGCGTCTGCATGGGGCCGCACACATCGCTGTGAACCACCTCCAGCACTTGCTTGGCACGGTTCGGGGACGACTTAAAAGGCTTGGTCGGTTGATGGCAAAATGCAAAGTGATTGAGTTAGGTCCTTAGTTCGCAAACTCCCTTGCTACCTCTAAGCCTACTGGATTCTCTACTGGATACACTCTACTGGATTCCTTACCGGATACTGAGTTGCTTCAGCCAATCAGCGACTGCCACGTGGATGCCCATCTTGTACCCACAATCTTGTACCCACGTGTCCCGTAATCCCCGTAGCGTAAACAGCGTCCCATCATCAGTGTCCCGCGTCCCATCATCAGCGTCCCGTCAACACAGGAATGATTGCGGTCCCACTGAGTGAAGGTCATACCGGTATCCTACCGGTATACGGCAGCTGCCCGAGGCGCCTTCTTGACAACACTCCCACTCGACTCGAGAGCGATTGCACCTTGGATCCCGAGCTTGCTCCGAAGCACACCGAACTGCACTGCAGTGATCGCCTTCGTCATCATGTCCGCCAGCATGTCCGTTGTCGAAACATACTGCAGCACCACTTGACCGTCTTCCACCTTCTCGCGCACGAAGTGGTAGCGAATGTCCATGTGCTTGGTGCGCTTGTGGAACTGCGGGTTCTTGGCCAACGCGATGGAGCCTTGGTTGTCCTCGTAGATCTTGACCGCTTCATCGCTTGCCATCTCGCCGAGCTCGCACAGGAACACCTTGAGCCACACTGCCTCTTGTGTCGCCTCCGATAGCGCCATGTACTCTGCCTCCGTTGAAGACAGCGCCACCGTCCGCTGCTTCTTGCTCCTCCAGCTGATGCATCCGCCGTTCATCATGAACGCGTAGCCGCTTGTGCTCCGTCTTGACTCGATGTCGCCGGCCCAGTCCGCATCCGAATAGCCGCACATACCAAGGCTGTCTTCCCGTGAGAACTCGAGTCCATGCGTAGGCGTCGCTTGGAGGTACCGCAGCACACGCTTGAGGGCTTGCCAATGCGTCGGACACGGGTCGGCAGAGAACTGGCTCAGCACTCCCACTGCAGCTGCCAGGTCCGGACGCGTTGCCACCATCAAGTACATGAGAGCACCGACGGCACTCCGATACGGCACGTTCTTCATCGTGTCTTCATGCTAGCAGCCACCCTCACACATGTTCTTGGTCCGGGGTCTTGCGGCGTCTTCACAGGCTTGCTGTCTTGCATGCCGAACTTGGTCAGGATGGACTTGAGAAACTTGGTCTGCCGCACCGTCACTTTTCCGGAGCCGTGGTCGTTCTTGATCTCCATCCCGAGGAAGTACTCCAGCTCGCCGAGGTCCGTCATCTCAAACCGCTTGCTCAACGCGTGCTTGGTCGATTCCAACAGCTCGTCGTTGCTGCTAGCGAGGACCAAGTCGTCGACGTACAGCGCCACGAAGATCATGTCTTGGCCGTCACGCTTCAAGTAGACGCAGTGGTCGGACTCGCACTTCTTGAACCCCAGCTTGAGCATGAAGTCGTCGATGGTCTGGTTCCACATGCGCGGCGACTGCTTCAGTCCGTACAGCGACCGCTTGAGCTTGCACACGTGGTCCGGGTGGTCTTCGTCCACATAGCCATCCGGCTGTGCCATGTAGATGTCTTCGTCCAGCACACCGTTGAGGAACGCAGTCTTGACATCCATCTGGTGCAGCTTGAGACCATACTTGGCAGCCAGACTCAGTACGATCCGGATGGACGTGAACTTGGCCACTGGTGCGAAGGTCTCGTCGTAGTCGATGCCGTACTTCTGCGAAAACCCCTTGGCCACCAGTCGCGCCTTGAACCGCTCGATCTCTCCAGCTTGGTTCTCCTTCACGCGAAACACCCATCTGCAGCCGATCGCCTTGCGTCCCTTCGGCAGTGGTACGACATCCCACGTGTCGTTCTTGAGCAGCGAGTCACACTCCGAGTCGCACGCCTCCTTCCACTTGACTGCGTCGCTGGATTCCATCGCCGACTTGAACGTGGTCGGCATTTCTCCCACTGAATCCACGACGTACGCAGCTTCGAAGTCTTGACTTTCTTGAGCCGCAGCCGACATCTCGTCCAGCGTCTGGTGTCGACTCTGCGACGCATACCGCTTGGCACTTGGAACCTCCGTGACTTCCTCCAGCGACTGCGTCCGCGGGTGTCGCTTGTTGCCGGGCCCGAAGTCTTCGTCCCGCGCAGCTTCTTGCTCTTCGTCTTCTTCGTTGTCGTCTTCATCCGACTGCGACGAATCTTGATCCGTCGTCTCTTCAACTTGAATGACCACCACCTCCCTCTGATGGTAGTCACGTCTCCCACTGTCGAAGACGTCTTCCATGAACTGCGCGTCGCGGCTCACCAGCACGCGACTGCTCTCCAGTTCTTCGAATCGATACGCTTTCTCGTGCTCCGAGTACCCCAGGAACCGACAGCGCACCGACCGAGCGTCGAACTTGGTGCGCTTCGCCTTCGGCACGTGCACATACGCGTGGCAACCGAACACTTTCAGGTTGGCCAGCAGCGGCTTCTTGCCAGTCCAAACTTGGTGCGGAGACTTGTCGTGGCTGACGGCGCGTGTCGGACACCGATTGCGGAGGAACGCAGCCGTCATCACAGCTTCACCCCAATACGTCTTGGGCAATCCGGCATGTTCCAGCATGCAGCGCGCACACTCCACCAACGTCCGGTTCATCCGTTCGGCCACTCCGTTCAGCTGAGGCGTGTACGGCGGAGTGAACTTCTGCACGATACCATGGTCCGCACAGAACTTGGCCATCGCGCCGGAAGTGTACTCGCCACCGTTGTCGCTCCGGAGTGTCTGCACGCGCTTGCCGGTCTGAGTTTCAGCAAACGCCACAAACTCCGCGAACTTGGCAGCCACCTCGGACTTGTTCCTCAGCAAATACACGACGCAGAAGTGCGACTTGTCGTCGATGAACGTGACGAAGTAGCGCTTGCCCCCAAACGTTGGCGTCTGCATGGGGCCGCACACATCGCTGTGAACCACCTCCAGCACTTGCTTCGCACGGTTCGGGGACGACTTCATGTAGCTCACTCGCGTTTGCTTGCCGAGTGCACACCCGTCGCACAGCTCCCACTGCTTCACCGACGTCATGTCGATGCCAACACCGTAGCTCTTCTTGACGATGGCGTCTAGACCGCCATGGCCAATGTGACCAAGTCGGAGGTGCCAGAGGTACGACGTGGTGTCCCCTTGGCGATCCTTCGAACTTGCCGCATTGGCCTCGTCAGGCATCATCGGAGTCATGCACAGCTTGAACAGCCCTTTGCCCTCACGAGCGCCGAGCTGCCACTTGAGACCCTTGTTGTCCGCGAAGCACCCGTCGCTCTCGAAGGTCACTGGCCCCACGTCCTTGGTGAAGCGGCCGACCGAAAACAGGTTGCGCGACAGCTTCGGGATATGCCACACATTCGTGAGCACACCCTTCTTCATGCCGCGCGGAGTCTTCATCGACATGACAATGTCGCCGGTCCCCACCGCCTGAACCACACCGTCGTCCGCGAGATGCACGTCCACCGGAGCCATCTTCTTGTAGTTCCTCATGTACTTGTTGGAACTCGTCATGTGCTGCGTCGCACCCGAGTCGACCAGCCACATGTCACTCGGCTTGGCGGCACTGCTCGTACGACCAACCGAGAAAAGGTAGTCGCCAGGATCTTCTTCGTCCTGCGCGACGTTCGCACGCTGCGACCGATATCGCTCAGCGTCGTTCTGGACCCGCGAGGGACACTCCGCGATCCAATGTCCTTGTTTGCCGCAGTTGTGGCACGCGCCGGTCTTCTTCACCGGTCGGCCCTTGCGCTTGTTGTTGTTGACCATGAACGCTTGACCTTGGCCGTGCGCGGCTCCGTCGACGCCGCCGCCACCTTGTTCCTTGCGCTTCATGTCCTCATGCAGCAGCCGAGACGTCACGAGTTCCCACGACAGCGAGTCTGCTCTCGACTCCAACGCCGTGATCAGGAACTGGTACTGATGGAAGGTATGGATCTTGGACACCGAAGCTTGACGGAGCGGAGGGAGGGCAGCACTCTGGGCGAGACCGGAGCGGAGACTGGAAACCACTTGAGGGGTAGAACGAAGATTCGAAAGTGATTGATTGAGGTCTTTAGCTCGCTAGCCTTCTCGCTACTCTAGACCTACTGGATACACACTACTTGATTCTTTACTGGATACTGAGTTACTTCAGCCAATGAGAGAGCGCCACGTCGAAGCCCATCTTGTACCTACAATCTTGTACCCACAGGTGGCGTAATCGACAGTGGCGTAATCGTCGGTGGCGTAATCGGCGTGGGTTCGGATTGGACCGGTTCGGGTTAACCGGTTCACGGTCAACAACCGATACCAAACCGGTAACCCTCCATACCCTCAATACGCCCCCTCAATGCGAAGTCCCATGAATGCCGAGAGCCGCCGTCAGCTCCGTGTGGCGTGGTCCCGCAAGCGCCTTGGTCATGATGTCCGCCAGCATCACAGAAGTCTCGCAATACTCGAGCTTCACTTCACCGCGTTTCACTTCGTCGCGGATGTGGTGGTACTTGATGTCGATGTGCTTGGCGCGGCCGTGGTTCACCGGGTTCTTGGTCATCTTGATGCACGACTGGTTGTCTTCACGGATCATGAGCTCGGGTCCCGTCTCGTTGGCAGCCGCCAGAATCTCGCACAGCAGGCGATGGATCCACTTGCCCTCTTGGATAGCCAGACTGAGCGCGATGTACTCCGCTTCGCTCGTAGACAGCGACACACTTGACTGCTTCTTGCTTCCCCAGCTCACAGGCGCACTCATCAGCATGAACGTGTAGCCTGAAGTGGACTTGCGGTCGGCGAGGTCGCCGGCCCAGTCCGCGTCCGAGTAGCCACGAAAGTCGATGTTGTCGCCCGGCTTGAAGCAGATGCCATGCGTCTTGGTGCCTTGCAGGTAGCGGAAGATGCGCTTGACCGCAACCCAGTGTTCCTCTTGGGGGTTCTCCATGAAGCGCGACACATAGCCAACGGCGTACGCGATGTCCGGGCGCGTGGCGGTCATCAGGTGCATCAGCGCACCAACAGCTTCGCGAAACGGAGCGTTCACCTTGGTCGCCGCGTCGCTTGGAACCAGTCGAGTGCTCATGTCCACCGGACTCACCACAGCCTTGCACTCGTCCATGGCGAAGCGTTTCAGGATGTCGTCCACGTAGCGACGCTGGCACATGGTCACGCTGCCGTCCGGGCCGTCCACCAGCTCGATCCCAAGAACAAACGCGCATTTGCCGCTGTCGGTCATCTCGAAGCGCGTCTTCAAGTCCGTCTTCGTGCGCGAGATCAGCTCAGGCGAACTCCCGGTAATCAGCACGTCGTCCACGTACACCAGCACTAGCACGCACTGACCGTCCACCACCTTGATGTAGAGGCACGGATCGAAGGCCGACACTTGGAAGCCGATAGAGCACATGAACTCGTCGAAGGTCTCGTTCCACACGCGCGAAGCTTGCTTGAGACCGTAGATGGCCTTCACCAATTCCAGGCAGTCGAAGCCATCATCCAGTTCGACGCCTTCGGGAACCACGCAGAACACCACCTCCTTCATGACCCCGTACAGGAACGCTGTCACGACGTCGAGTTGGTCGAGGGGCCAGCCGAAGTACTTGGTGATCGCGATGATCATGCGCAGCGTCACGTACTTGACCACGGGCGAGAACGTCTCCGTGTAGTCGATGCCGTACTTCTGCTTGAAGCCCTTGGCCACGAGGCGCGCCTTGTACTTCTCGATCGAGCCGTCCGCTTTGCGCTTGATCTTGAACACCCACTTGGTGCCGATGGCGCGCTGGCCGATGGGCAACTTGGCAGCTCGAAACACACCACGCAGTCGCATCGACTTGAGCTCCGCGCGGATCGCCTTGCGCCAGTGCACTTGATCCGGACCGTTCACAGCCTCTTGGAACGTCGTCGGCTCCGATAGATCGGCTGCTGCTTCCACAGCGTTGGCACTGGCACGCCAAAACACTGGAGGCGTCGAGTCGTCGTCTTCATGTTGGTCCCCAGACTTTTCTTCTTCGTCGGGTTCAGCTCGGCGCGACGAGGATACGTCCGGCGCACTTGCTTCTTCTAAGCCAGCTCGGTGGCGAACGGGGCGCGATCTTCTGGCAGTGTCGTCGTCGCCACTCGGTCGGCTCTTGCGCTTCCCCGCCTGCTTGAAGCTCGTTTGGCGCGGTCCATCGTTGTCGTCCAGGTCCAGCGCGTCCAGGTCCAGCGCAGCATCATCGACGTCTTCATCCGAAGTATGCGCCGAAAGTCCAAAGGCCGACTCATCGAAGTTGACATCGCGACTGACAACCACCTGCCCCGCCTCGATGTCATAAAGTCGATACGCCTTGGACACTTGTTCGTAGCCGAGGAACAAGCCGGCGCGAGCCTTGGGGTCCCACTTGCGCCGCTTTTCCTTCGGCGTCAGGATGTACGTCTGGCATCCGAACACACGCATGTGCTTGACACTTGGCTTGGACTTGTACACGATCTCGAATGGAGTCTTGTGCTCCACCTTGGGTGACGGCAGGCGGTTCTTCACGTAGATGGCCGTCATGGCCGCCTCAGCCCAGAAACACTTGTCCAACTTGGCGTGATGCAGCATGCTGCGGCCGATCGTGACGATGGTCCGGATGGCGCGTTCTGCCGTGCCGTTGGTCTGGTGCGCGTACGGAACCTGTTGTCAAGAAGGCGCCTCGGGCAGCTGCGGGATACCGGTAGGATACCGGTATGACCTTCACTCAGTGGGACCGCAATCATTCCTGTGTTGACGGGACGCTGATGATGGGACGCGGGACACTGATGATGGGACGCTGTTTACGCTACGGGGATTACGGGACACGTGGGTACAAGATTGTGGGTACAAGATGGGCATCCACGTGGCAGTCGCTGATTGGCTGAAGCAACTCAGTATCCGGTAAGGAATCCAGTAGAGTGTATCCAGTAGAGAATCCAGTAGGCTTAGAGGTAGCAAGGGAGTTTGCGAACTAAGGACCTAAATCAATCACTTTGCATTTTGCCATCAAGCGACCAAGCCTTTTGGTTATGAGCCCAAACCCCGTCTTCCCTGCCCAAGACCAAGACCCCGACTACGCCTTCGCCATGGACGCCACCACGACCACGACCGCCCGCATCAACAAGTTCAACGGAACCAACTTCCACACGTGGAAGTTCAAGATGCAGATGGTGCTCGAGGAGCGCGAACTGTGGGAAGTGACGAGTGGGGAAGTGAAGCTGGAGCACTGCACGACCACGGCGGATCAAGCGACGTTCAAGAGGAAGTCGCGTAAGGCGCTGGCGATCATCTGTCTCGCGATGGAGGACTCGCAGCTGCCGCTGGTTCGCTCGGCCAAGGACGCGCATGATGCATGGTCAAGACTGGAAGGACACTTCGAGAAGAAGAGTTGGCCAACAAGCTCTTTCTTCGTCGGCGTTTCTTCACGACGATGATGGACGAAGGTGATGATGTGCTGGAGCACATCAACAAGCTCAAGACGCTGGCGGAGCAGCTCGACGCGGTTGGCGCTCCGGTCAGCGAGGACGACTTGGTGATCACGCTTCTGGGCAGTCTGAGCGAGTCGTACCAGTTCCTGATCACGGCGTTGGAGTCGAGAGCCGACTCGCTGTCGTGGGAACTCGTGACGTCTCGGCTGCTGCATGAGGACATGAAGCGCAAGGAACAAGGTGGCGGCGGCGTCGACGGAGCCGCGCACGGCCAAGGTCAAGCGTTCATGACGAGAGACAACAAGCGCAAGGGCCGACCGGTGAAGAAGACCGGCGCGTGCCACAACTGCGGCAAACAAGGACATTGGATCGCGGAGTGTCCCTCGCGGGTCCAGAACGACGCTGAGCGATATCGGTCGCAGCGTGCGAACGTCGCGCAGGACGAAGAAGATCCTGGCGACTACCTTTTCTCGGTTGGTCGTACGAGCAGTACCGCCAAGCCGAGTGACATGTGGCTGGTCGACTCGGGTGCGACGCAGCACATGACGAGTTCCAACAAGTACATGAGGAACTACAAGACGATGGCTCCGGTGGACGTGCATCTCGCGGACGACGGAGTGGTTCAGGCGGTGGGGACCGGCGACATTGTCATGTCGATGAAGACGCCGCGCGGCATGAAGAAGGGTGTGCTCACGAATGTGTGGCATATCCCGAAGCTGTCGCGCAACCTGTTTTCGGTCGGCCGCTTCACCAAGGACGTCGGGCCAGTGACCTTCGAGAGCGACGGGTGCTTCGCGGACAACAAGGGTCTCAAGTGGCAGCTCGGCGCTCGTGAGGGCAAAGGGCTGTTCAAGCTGTGCATGACTCCGATGATGCCTGACGAGGCCAATGCGGCAAGTTCGAAGGATCGCCAAGGGGACACCACGTCGTACCTCTGGCACCTCCGACTTGGTCACATTGGCCATGGCGGTCTAGACGCCATCGTCAAGAAGAGCTACGGTGTTGGCATCGACATGACGTCGGTGAAGCAGTGGGAGCTGTGCGACGGGTGTGCACTCGGCAAGCAAACGCGAGTGAGCTACATGAAGTCGTCCCCGAACCGTGCGAAGCAAGTGCTGGAGGTGGTTCACAGCGATGTGTGCGGCCCCATGCAGACGCCAACGTTTGGGGGCAAGCGCTACTTCGTCACGTTCATCGACGACAAGTCGCACTTCTGCGTCGTGTATTTGCTGAGGAACAAGTCCGAGGTGGCTGCCAAGTTCGCGGAGTTTGTGGCGTTTGCTGAAACTCAGACCGGCAAGCGCGTGCAGACACTCCGGAGCGACAACGGTGGCGAGTACACCTCCGGTGTGATGGCCAAGTTCTGTGCGGACCGCGGTATCGTGCAGAAGTTCACTCCGCCGTACACGCCTCAGCTGAATGGAGTGGCCGAGCGGATGAACCGGACGTTGGTGGAGTGTGCGCGCTGCATGCTGGAACATGCCGGCTTGCCCAAGACGTATTGGGGTGAAGCGGTGATGACGGCTACGTTCCTCCGTAATCGGTGTCCGACACGCGCCGTCAGCCACGACAAGTCTCCGCACCAAGTTTGGACGGGCAAGAAGCCGCTGCTGGCCAACCTGAAAGTGTTCGGTTGCCACGCGTATGTGCACGTGCCGAAGGCGAAGCGCACCAAGTTCGACGCTCGGTCGGTGCGCTGTCGGTTCCTGGGGTACTCGGAGCACGAGAAAGCGTATCGATTCGAAGAACTGGAGAGCAGTCGCGTGCTGGTGAGCCGCGACGCGCAGTTCATGGAAGACGCCTTCGACAGTGGGAGACGTGACTACCATCAGAGGGAGGTGGTGGTCATCCAAGATGAAGAGGCGACGGATCAAGATTCGTCGCAGTCGGGTGAAGACGACAACGAAGAAGAGGAAGAAGAGGAAGAAGCTGCGCGGGACGAAGACTTCGGGCCCGGCAACAAGCGACACCCGCGGACGCAGTCACTGGAGGAAGCCACGGAGGTTCCAAGTGCCAAGCGGTATGCGTCGCAGAGTCGACACCAGACGCTGGACGAGATGTCGGCTGCGGCTCAAGAAAGTCAAGACTTCGAAGCTGCGTACGTCGTGGATTCAGTGGGAGAAATGCCGACCACGTTCAAGTCGGCGATGGAATCCAGCGACGCAGTCAAGTGGAAGGAGGCGTGCGACTCGGAGTGTGACTCGCTGCTCAAGAACGACACGTGGGATGTCGTACCACTGCCGAAGGGACGCAAGGCGATCGGCTGCAGATGGGTGTTTCGCGTGAAGGAGAACCAAGCTGGAGAGATTGAGCGGTTCAAGGCGCGACTGGTGGCCAAGGGGTTTTCGCAGAAGTACGGCATCGACTACGACGAGACCTTCGCGCCAGTGGCCAAGTTCACGTCCATCCGGATCGTACTGAGTCTGGCTGCCAAGTATGGTCTCAAGCTGCACCAGATGGATGTCAAGACTGCGTTCCTCAACGGTGTGCTGGACGAAGACATCTACATGGCACAGCCGGATGGCTATGTGGACGAAGACCACCCGGACCACGTGTGCAAGCTCAAGCGGTCGCTGTACGGACTGAAGCAGTCGCCGCGCATGTGGAACCAGACCATCGACGACTTCATGCTCAAGCTGGGGTTCAAGAAGTGCGAGTCCGACCACTGCGTCTACCTGAAGCGTGACGGCCAAGACATGATCTTCGTGGCGCTGTACGTCGACGACCTGATCCTCGCCAGCAGCAACGACGAGCTGTTGGAATCGACCAAGCACGCGTTGAGCAAGCGGTTTGAGATGACGGACCTCGGCGAGCTTGAGTACTTCCTCGGGATGGAGATCAAGAACGACCGCGACTCCGGAAAAGTGACGGTGCGGCAGACCAAGTTTCTCAAGTCCATCCTGACCAAGTTCGGCATGCAAGACAGCAAGCCTGTGAAGATGCCGCAAGACCCCGGACTCAAGCTGACCAAGAACATGTGTGAGGGTGGCTGCCAGCATGAAGACACGATGAAGAACGTGCCATATCGGAGTGCCGTCGGTGCTCTCATGTACTTGATGGTGGCAACTGTGGAGTAGCGCCCTCGCAGAAACCTGCAAAGTCGTCCTCGCACAAACCCTTCGCGTTAGCGTCGGGCTATTTCCCCGGTACTTGAGCAGCGTATCTCAGGGTAGGGTGCGGATCAAGGCTAGATAGAGCCTGAAGCGTTCCTGACGCAGCGCGGATGGTCCTCGCTCTGCGTCGCTCTTCTTGACGTCTCACTCGGCAGTGACGTCCTTCTCGCCTAGTCCTCGGTCGCGCGGCGTTATCAGGCCGGCGTATCCTCGGTTGTGTGCGGCGTTATCGGGCCAGCACGGTTCTTCGTCTTCGGCGTCGGGTTATCGGGCGACGCCTGGACGGTATTATTTAACGTGTCCCTCCTATTGGGCACGGGTCTTGGGGGGTTGAGTACACCGATCTAGTAGCGGACAACGGGGCCGATTTATCTTGGGGCTCTTCTCGGTCGAGGCTGCTAGCTCTTGGACACGAAGGAAATCCACTTGCGTATCACAAAGAGAATTCGGGACTGAGCCTTATGTTGTCCTATCCTATCCGTTCCTTCCTTGAAGCTTGCCAATCCTTCTATACCAACCCTACCCCTACTTCTGTCGTGCTTACCCATCCCTGCCGACTTGACTCCTTCTAGATTCCAAAATCAGGATCTGTCGAGTTGCTGCATCGGGGTCCGCCGTGTTGCCCAATCGGGGTCGTAGATCGGGGTCTTAGATCGAGTTCATAGATCGGGTTCATAGACCGACCAACGGTCGTCGCCCAGATCCGCTCCGTCTTTGTCGCGGAACTTTCCGCGCCTTGTCACTTCCCGTCGATCCGGGCCAACTGTCTCTCCTTTCAATCACAGCTGACACCCCCCGCCGCCTTCTCTGGGCCCACTTCTCCACATCCGTCCCGCTGGTGCACACGCGCACTCCCCAGGTGAGTGTGTTGTACCAGAACCATTCATCGTCTGCTGTAGTTTTCATTGGGGCGTGTTGGTGTTGTGCAGTGCGGTGTACTGTGCTGTGATGTCATCTGATGCCAGTGATGACACGGCATCCCTCGACACGGGCGACTTGAGCTCGACTCGTTGCGGCGTCTGTGAGCTCGGAGCACGGCCTCCTTCCATCCCCGCGCCATTTCCCGTGAACATCCCTGCTCCGGGTCTTCCGGTCGCGTCGGTGGCTACTCTCGTGGTGGAGGCTAACGCGTTGGAGCACGAAGTGCAGATGCTGCGTACTCAACTTGAGGTTTCAAGCGCGACCAATGCCGGTTTGGCGATCCACGCGGCTACTCTCCATGACCGGAATCTGGCGCTCATCCGGCGGGCACGTGAAGGTTTCGACATGGTCGGCGTTACTGTGGGCCGATTGAACGACCGTGTGGAGTTATCGGAGGCCGAGAACGTGCGTTTGTCCGACCTTGTGGCCTCGTTACGACAGCAGGCCGCTCGAGCCGACGAGTGGGAGACCCAGTATCGCGTCTTGACGACTGTCACCGCTGAACAGGCAGCCGAACTTGAGGACGCGCTTGTTGAAGAACGCGCCCGGGTGGCAGAGCTATCAGCCCAACTCTCGTCTCGAGTTTCGTCGCCTGCTAGGGCTGACAGGTCTGAATTGTCCCCATCTCCTCCCGAGCCACCAGGAACGCCGGCCCCCTCGTCAGTGGTCGCATCGGGTCTCGGTGAATCTTCAAGCGCTCCCAACGAAACAGGTCAAGATCGAGCTGCGGAATCGAAGGAATTATGTGCGATCCGTGAGGCACTCCGTCGGAGCCAACGTGATGCTGCGGCGGCACGTGCATCGAACCAACCCTTCCAGTCCGATCTACAGCGCGTCAACGCACTGCTCGTGGCTCACGCCGAGGAGCATCAGCGTGACGTAACTCGGATCCACGATCTCGAGACAACTGTGTCTGCTGCAGAGGCCGCTCGCGTTGCAGCCCAGGCTGACCTTGCTAGGGCGCAAGCCGAGGAGCTCCGCGCGTCTTCCCGTTCCGTGGGTTATCGGTCGGGTCTCGTGGCGGCTCGTCGTAAGACCTCCCTTCGGCGAACAGCGATCCTGTCTCGTTCACAGCGGTTGGATGCACGCATTGTAGAGCTGGAGCGACAAGTCGCCCAAGTCGTCCGCGAACGCGATGAGCGAGCTACGGCGTGGCGTCGGCTGTTGCGTGAGGCCCGTTTGGGTCGCGAGTCCGCGCGTCGCGTTCGGGACGCCTTGGCGACGCGTTTGGTGACTATGGTGTCTTCAATCGGCGGGTCTCTCGACATCGACGGGCTTCTCCGGGATCTGGAGACTGATGCTGAGTCGGCAGCGAACGCCGCCGTCCCACTGCCCCCTGACGATTTGGAACAGGCCTGCGAAGATGCTGGTGCCCCGGCTGAGACGACTATGCCGTCGCCCGCGTTATCGTCATTGAGTCAACCTGTGTCTCCGGTATGTTCTCCCGCTATTGCTTCACCGGCCGGATCAGCTACGCCTCCATCGCGCGATCCCTCACCCAGTTCGTCGTCTGCTTCAGTCGACGTTCCACGATCGCGGCATTCCGTCCTCTTTTCGTCTTCCGAGTCGTCTGACAGCGCCACCCAGGAGCGTTCGCGGCCCGCCAAGCGTCGCCGTCTTCGGCGCCGCGCGTCGCGGTCCACCTCGACCTCGCGTTCAAGGCGTATTGGCTCCAGCGGTAGATCGGGTCCGGGCGGCCGCAGGGGTCGATCTCCGTCGTCGTCCAGATCCCCTTTGACTCGTGGATCGTCCCCGTCGGGAGCGACCGGTGGAGGCGTCGGGGATCCATTCTTCACCCCGGTCATCCCGCCCGTGCGGGATCCGTCTGAATGGACCCATCGTCGTTATACCCCTTGGCCGCGGTCTTTGCGGTCCCGGACGCTGGCCTCTTTGACCGTTCAGACACTTCGTGCGTCGCTGTTGCCTCCTGCCGGATGGATATTTCCGGCGACGGCCGATCCCCGGCCTCTGGTGTGGAACGAGGCTTTGTTGACTCGCGCCAACGTTGACGACTTATACGAGACTCGACCGTGGGGATATCTCGTGCAGCGTGCGGCGCCATTGACCTTCGCCGCGGGGGACGCGTCGTTCCAAGCGTTTTTAACGCGGTACGAGCTCCACCTCGACCATTGGGCGAAAGCATACTGGGAGTCCACCCACGAGCTGCCCGTCCCCAATAGTGCCGAGTGGGAGATTTGGCGCAAGCGCCGGAACTCTCGCAGGTCCCACGCTGGCGACCACTGGGCAAGCGTCCTCCAGCTTGCTATCGAGCTTTTTGGCCATGGGCTTGCGGACATGGATCTCTTTCTCGACCCGCTCGTCTTGCACTTCCCCCCGAAGCGTTCCGTCGTGGGCAGATGGTACCCCAGTCGTCAGCATGCGACTTTGCAAGCCGCGTTGGACGACCTCGATGCACGAGAGCCGTGGCGCCGTTTTTTTCGGGCTCGCCCGGACGCAAACCATTGCTGCGTGGTGTCGCGCGAGCATCCCGCGTATTCTCTTCCCCGCCTTGCCAGCAAGTTCATTGAGGAGATCTAGGCCCTAGGAAGCGCATGCGTGTCGCCCACGCCAACCATTTGATAAATTCGTGTCGTCGTTTCCTTTCACCAAGCCTTGCTCTTCCATTCTTTCCGCAAAATTCTTTTATATGAGACGACCCTCCACCGTCTCATCTTCGGCCAGACAGCCGGTCCTCCAGACTTCCCTTCAACCATCGCATCTCGTTCCAGCCATTCCCAGAAACAAGCGTTCCCCCTCTCTCCTTCCGCTAACAGCCACCCTGCTAGCCTCCGTCACGCCTCTTCGGCGTTCACCCACCAGGATCGGCCTCGCCCGCGCCTGGTTCCGCCACCTCCGCGTTCTCATACGACTGCATCATCTCAAATCGGTGCTGCCCTGTGCGTCGTCGAAGGAAATCGTACAGGAGTCCCCCGCAGTTGAGATCCAGTTCGTCGACCCAGGTTGTGTCGGGGTATCCCTTCCATTGCACTTCGAACTCGCGTCGCGCGCGTCCGTATCGGGTGGCCCGACCTTTGCGTACGTTCAGGACTTGTTCTACTTCGTAGACATCACTTCCCAGCTCCTGTGCTTCCCAGCTATCCTCCGGGAGGAATTGCTCGTCAAAATCGAATCGTGAGTCGACGGGGATCGTGAGCTCTAGATCGGGGCGCGTCGGAAACTGTCGGACGGGCTTCAACTTTGAAATGTGCACGATTGGGTACAACTGATAAGGCGTGCCATCCGTCTCCAAGCGTACGGCATACGTGCTCACCAACTCCGCGACACGGAAGGGGCCATGCCACATGTGGGCGAGCTTGCGGGCATATCCTGGCTTAACTCGATCCAGGTACAACCACACCTGCGAGCCGGCCTGGATCGGATGTTCGGTCGCGTCCTCGTTCCGGAGTCGGGCTCTTGCGTCGACCGCGTCTCTCACCAGCTCTAACGCTTGTGCTCGTGCCATCTTGTAGTGACGTTGAATCCTCAGCCTCCAGCGCTTAGCTTCGACGTCGCGGTGCGACGTGTTTCCGATCGCGAGCGACGCCTCTAGCGTAGATCTGGGATCCCAGCCATGCACAAGGTAAAACGGGGTTTCATTCCTCGTGCGATCATGAGCCGTGTTTAGCGCGAAGGTGAGTCGCTCGGCATATTCGTCCCAGTCACGTTGATCGACATCGGTGATGTACATTTTAATGGCTCTCGTGATCGTCTGTACCATGCGTTCTGCAGCACCGTTTGCTTGGGGCCGGTATGCGAGCGTAGCCCGCTGTCTTTGGCCCATAAGCTTGTTAAATGCTCTGAAGAAATCAGACATGAATCCTGGCTCGCGGTCGTGCCTGATGGCCTCGCTCGCCCCGAATCGTCTGAAGACGGCTTCTTCGTACGCTTCCGCCACGGTTTGCGCGGTCCTGGAGCTGTTCGCCTTCGCAATGACAAATCCCGTGAATAAATCGACCCAGACGAGCAACTCGGTGTTGCCCTTGTACGACGCTGGCAGCGACGGAATATGGTCCATCGCGACAACCTGGAACGGATACGTCGCTACGATATTGCCAGGTGACTCGCCTCGGATATTTGGTCTCCCCTTCCCGGTCTCGCAATCGGTACATTCGCTGACGAAGCGTTGAACACTCCTGAAAATTCCAGGCCAGTGGAAGTGTCGTCGCATTCTTTGATACGTCCGACCAATACCTTGATGGCCTCCTTCTAGACTCGCGTGATAGTGGTGAAGAATATCCCCTTGGAGTGTCTCCGGCACAACCAGTTTCATGATCATGTCACGATCTTCGGCCGATTCGACTTCTCGCGTGTGGTAGTAGAGCAATCCACCTTCGCCTTCTTCATACTGATGTGCGATTTTGCTGCAATCCTTTGCTTCTCGCCTCGAGAGCCCGCCAAGGTCGCCATTCAGGTATTTCTTGAGGTTCGCGATCCAGAGCTCCTCGTCCTGGGCGATCCTGATCCGGTCCAGTCGCAACCGTTGTACCACCAGTTCCTGCATGACTTCTGGCGTCCGTGTCTGAGTCGGGGCGGCTCGTGCCGCCGCCGATCGTGTGGTCACTGGTAATACCGGGGTCGTCCCGTCTCCGTCGTCGGCACGATTCTCCTCAAGTCGGTGTGGATCGGGCGTGTCCTGACCGAGATGGTGTGTGTCTGTCTCCAGGTTCGGCGTTACTTGTTCTGGTTCCCTGGGTCGGATGATTTCCATCAAACGATTCAACTCCCTGAGATTCTGAAATTCCTCTGGCAAGCGGGCTTCTACTCCATCTTGACGTTGGAGTGCTTGCCCCGCCAACATGTTGGCACTCGCGTTCCAATCTCGACGTACATGGAATAGATCGTGCCTCGGCCACTTTTGCAGTGCACAGCTAGCCCGTTGCTTCAACAGCTTGAGGCCTGGTGATTTGCAGTCCATCTCTTCCCGCATCTGTCGAATGACCAGGTTCGAATCCCCGCATACGATCAGCCGGGAGACGTTCAGACCGTCCAGAAGCGAGCACCCCAGTAACATGCCTCGGTATTCAGCTTCGTTGACGGTGAGGTCGATCATATAGCTCGACGCCGCCCGCACGATCTCCCAACCCGGCAGTTTCCAGACAACTGCACTGAATGCTCCGCCTTCTCGCTTGGCCTTTGCCGATCCGTCGAAGCTCATAACATACAGTTCCTCTCCCTTTACTATGATCGGGATCGGGATGTCGGTGATTTTAGACGACCGTTTTCGTGGGGTGATCTCTTCCAGAGCTGAATCGACATATGCTCGTGGCGTGATGCTCGCGGCCAACGTTCCGAGAATTTCCTCTTCTCCCTTCATAGACCGGCAGATGTCCAACTTCCACGGCGATAGGATGGCGGCCCACTGTGACAGTCGCCCCTGCAGGCCCTTGGATCGAAACAGCCAGGCTAACGTCGTGTGACGGACTAAAACGCGGATCGTCTTCCCGGCCAGCATCGCGAAACAGTCATTCAGAACCCGCAAGAGCGCCAAGATCTCCTTCTCGACGATGCTATAGTTGAGCTCGTTGGGCTTCAGCGTGCGGCTAGTGAACTTCACTGGCATGTACACATCGTCGTGAGATTGAGTTAGGACCGCTGAGATCGCCCAGTCGCTGGCGTACACTATCACAACCGGTTCTCGCGTCGCGTCGAAATGTTTCAACATCGGAGTATGGGCCAGCTTCATTTTGAGGCTCTCGAACGCGTTGAGGGCATGCGTCCACTTCGGCTGTGAATGCACCCCCGGCTTATCTGGGTACTCGTCGAAGTCCGCCTCCGTGAGTGCGTATAGCGTGGTCGCATAAATCGCGAAGTCAGCGATGAATCGATGGTAGTAGTTAAGACTACCCAGGAAAGATTGGAGTCCTTTGAGCGTGTGCGGGAAGGCTAGCGTAGTCAACGACTCCAAGTTCTTAGGCTTCGCTTCAAGTCCATGCCCTGATACCTTGTGGCCCAGATACCCGACTTGGGTCATTCCCCATTCGCTCTTCTCCACACTGATGGACAGGTGCCATTGCTCACAGACATCTAAGAGACGTTCCACCTTTGTGCACAGGTCGTCCCACGTCGTACCGCCGATCAGAATGTCATCGATATACGAACGTCGACTTAAGACGGATGGGGAACCCGGGGTTACTGGGTCTCCTTTGTCGAAGACGTCCCGAGTATCATGGCTCGGTGAGAGGCTCCAAAATCCATAGAGCGCGTTGTCAATCAGTCGTTGATATATCTGCGGCGCGTTGCACAACCCGAACGGCATCCTAAGCCACTCGAACAGCCCAAACGGGGTAATGAAAGCTGAGACGAGTCGGGCTCGATCGGTCATGGGAACCACCCAGAATCCGCTGGCCATGTCGAGGGAACAATACCACAGGTATCCATCGAGGTCTTCAAGTAGGTCATTGACAAGCGGCATTGGATACACCAACAGTTGCGTCAGCTCATTCACCAATCGGTAGTCGATGCAGAGTCTTATGTCAGTCCCATTCTTCTTCACAATCACAACAATGGGCGACGCCCATGAAGATTTCGATATCTGGATCATCTTCGCGCTGAGGAGCCCCTTGAGCAGGTCGGAGACCTTTTCTCGGAATTGAGGAGGTATCTTGCGGACCCGTTGCGCAATTGGTTTTGCGTCGCCTACATCGATGTCACAGACAACTCCCACAGCTGCGGGTGGTAATGCATTTCCTTTCCCGATCAGCCACTTCCGCCGCTTCCAGATGATGCGACGCAGTCTTTCTTCCTGCTTCGCCGCGATTTCTGGCGCGACCCCGGTGGGTCGTCCGACCTTGAGATCTTCGATCTTTACTTCCTTCGTCAGAGAGATCTCTGGAAGGATCGCCATCTCAGCTTGCAATTCTTCGGCAAAGAGTTCCGATCCTTCATGGAAGAATACTGCCTCCTCGGCTTCAACGTCGTGAGTTTGACTCTTGGTCGCCTGATTTAGACGATCCGTCTCTTCCGCCTTTCCCGATGGCATCCCCGTGCTGTCATTTTGTATTTCGTCACTCTGTGATTTTTTCAGAGCTGTCTCGCCTCGTCGTTCACGTGCCTTTCCGAGGTCGCCTTCTGGCTCAGGTACAGTTGTTACTGCCGTCACTCGCGGTGGCCGTTCTCGCTCTTCCGTCGAACTCGGTCTCGTGCTTTCTCCCCGTCGCATAATCCTTTTCGGGATCTCGTACGTCGGGCGTTCCGTCATCGGTTCGCCGAGCTCCATGTCGTCCGCGCTAGACCAGTGATCGTCTGCGTCGCAGGAGGCACCGTACGCCAGATTTTGCCATTCCTGATAGCGTCGCGAGCTAACCTGGACGAATCCGAAGTCGCGTGGTAGGGCATCGGCGGGCGTCCACCACCCCAGCTTCATGTGAGCGTCGATCATGATCGTCTTGTCGGCGATGTTAGTCACTCGTAGGTACGTCCATCGTCCAGTTTTACTCCTGACAACAGTGGTAACCCACGTGCTTCCCCTAGTGACCCAGAGTCGTGGAGCGTTTCTATCTGGACGAAGGCGGATATCGTACGACTTCCCCGGACTAATCCTTTCGGACGTCGGTGCCATGACTGGCCGCATCTTCGCCCCATACAGCGGTCTACGTCCGATCATCGGGACGCGGACTTCGTCGGGCAAGCATGCCGTGCCGTCTGCAGTATCAATACGCACTCCGGCTGGCACCATGAAATTCATTCCCAAGATCGCGTCTTGACCCACCAATTCTCCGATCCAGATATCAAGGAAGTAGACCAAGTTTCCGGCCAGGGTGACCTTAATCCTTGTTCTTCCCACCGTGTAGTACGTCTCGTCGCGGATTCCGACACAGTTCTGCGTCACATCCGTGTCGATCCGGCAGCCTACCTCACGAGCAAAGGTGGTGTCCAGTATGGACACCTCGGCACCGGTGTCGAGCAGCAACGTTGCACGGCGGTTATTCAGCTTCCCGTGAATCTTGGCCTGTCGATACCATTTATCCGGCGCGTAATGTTTCCAGTATCCGCGCCGTTCTCCCGGTTGCAGGTCAATCACATCCAGCGGGGCTTCCCTCTCATACTCGCTCGAGTATCGTACGTTCGCCACTCGGGGGACACGTCCACATGGGGTAGGTCCCTGGTCAGGTTCACATATATTATCGATCAAGGCGGCCGAGTCTTCACTAGCCACCTCTTGCGGTCTTTTTGCCACATATGCATAGACGGAAACAGATCGCTCGTCTCGTACTGGTTTCCACGCCAGCGAGCGGTCTAGTTTAACATCTTCTCCGCTGGAGGCGGCAACATTCCGGCGTGCTTCTGTGGATCGTACCATTGACGAAGCTGATTGAAGAATTCTTCCAGAGGACACTTTCCCGCTTCGTGGACTTCTCCGCAAGCTTTGCACGCTCGCAAGCACCGATCGGTCGGGTGATGACCTCCACATTTCTGACACGTCATCAAACCCCAGCAGTCTTCCTCAGAGTGTCGACGCGAACCGCAGTGATGGCATCTGAGACGGCCTCGTCCCGCGTCTTCTGCGCCGAGGTTATGACGCGCGTTCTCGCCTGGCGGGGACGGGCCCGTTACGAACAGTCGGGCCCGTTCTTCGGCGTCCCGATCTTGGTCGTACATCTGGTCATCGCTGTCTTGAGCATCACGTCCCGAGTCGTATTCGTCGGCGGCTGTCTGGATCGCATGAACTGCGCGAACAGGTGGAGGTGGCGCTGGTGCTTTCTGGCGGAACTTGTTGGATCCGAACAGAGTTTTCTTCTGATGAGCCAGACCTCGTTGCCGAGCACGCAGTTTCTTTTCCAGTATTTCGACGTCGGGCACCTCCATCAGGGTTAGCCGAGAGGCCAACTCTTGCTCTTGCGAGCCAAGAGTGTTGATGAACAACTCCACGTGTTCCCGTTTCTCTTCTGCGGTACCATCGTCGTAGCGGATCTTGGCCCGCATACCTGCCACATTCAACCGGTACAAGTACTCAAGTGGAGTCTCGTCGGGGTGTTTGGCTGCATGATAATATCGGCTCGCCATAGACACACCCTTACCGCAGTATTGGATGCGGAACTGCTCCGTTAGGTCGGTCCAAGATGTCTTGACTCCTCGGGTCAGTTGCAAATACCATTGGCGGGCGGGTCCTGCCATCAGATCTCCGAACAAGGCACATACTTCGTCGCCCGTCATTCCATCCCGTCTTGACGCGGACTTCATCCGATTTAGCCAAGCTCGGGCTTTCTCTTCGCTAGAATCTCGTCCATGGAACTCCTTCAGCTCGGAGAACGCTGACAGGCGTACTCGCGTCATCCCGGTGCTCGCCATGCCAACCGTCGCAGCCGATACCGTGGCCGCTTCCCTTGCAGCGCCGTCGTCCAGGTCAAATAGATCGTCCGGGTCTTCGTCCCGACTAGGTCGGGAGCGCTTCGGTCGACCCGAGGAGTGCGAACTCGCTGACTCCATAGCCACGTCGGCGTCCTCTTGCTGGGGCGCCACTGTGGGCTCTGACTTAGAAGGCTGCGTCGGGGTACTCGTCGCACGCATCATCGTCGACTGCATCAGTCGGACGATAGCGTCTTCGAGCGTCTTGGGGATTGCGCCTTCGCTGAGTGTTGCGGCCGCCGGCTGGGTCGACGCAGCAGCCAGCTGCATCACGCGTGGTGGCCGGTTCGTCGGCATCGGCATTCGCTTGGGCGACTCGACGCTACTGTCGGACTCACTGCTCGACTGGAAACGGTACGGATGTGGGGGTGCTGGTGCTGGACTTTCCTTTTTTCGGTCAGTTGCTGGGATCTTGATTGTTCCGACTAGCACCATGAGGGGATCTACGAGGACCTTGATCGCGTGCTTCCAGGACTCAAGGTCCCAGTCGTACACTTTCTCCATCTCAAATGCGCCCAGCACGAAGCCAGATCCACGCAGCATCCTGAAGAGCGCCGATGCCGCAAGCCGCACGTTTGTTAGGCTTGACAGATCGGGAACTAGGCAGGGGCCTGTGAGTTCGCCGATTAGTTTCGGCTTGAGGAAGTCCAACACCGGATCACGTTCCAGCTGTCTGAACAGCTCGACACGACTGAGGCCGTAGGTAAGCTCGTCGGTCGTATACTCGCGTCCCGCGTTTTCGCCTTTCACCTTGCGGGGTGCTTCGTCTGCCGAGTCCGGTGCGCGCAATTTCTTCTTCTTCTGCTTCGTTTTCTTGCGCTTGGGTTTGGCGGGCGGTGATTGTTGGTCGTCAGTCTTTGCAGACTTCCGACCTCGTGGGCTTCGACTTTCGTCAAAGCCCTTGGTGGCTCCCGTGGGAGCCACATCGGGAACAGCGAACGTGTCTTCGTACGCCTCCTGTTTATCGCTGGCCCCATGGCCTGTCGTGAAGGTTCCCTCGGAGCTCCACGACGCGGCACGTCTCTCCTCGAGCTCACTTGCCGTCGACGACGCTTGAATCGACGGCGCTCCCGCTTCCGGCTCTTGCTTGATCGTTACCCCATCTTCCGGAGTAGTACTCCCGGGTCGCGGCACCATTGTGGAGTAGCGCCCTCGCAGAAACCTGCAAAGTCGTCCTCGCACAAACCCTTCGCGTTAGCGTCGGGCTATTTCCCCGGTACTTGAGCAGCGTATCTCAGGGTAGGGTGCGGATCAAGGCTAGATAGAGCCTGAAGCGTTCCTGACGCAGCGCGGATGGTCCTCGCTCTGCGTCGCTCTTCTTGACGTCTCACTCGGCAGTGACGTCCTTCTCGCCTAGTCCTCGGTCGCGCGGCGTTATCAGGCCGGCGTATCCTCGGTTGTGTGCGGCGTTATCGGGCCAGCACGGTTCTTCGTCTTCGGCGTCGGGTTATCGGGCGACGCCTGGACGGTATTATTTAACGTGTCCCTCCTATTGGGCACGGGTCTTGGGGGGTTGAGTACACCGATCTAGTAGCGGACAACGGGGCCGATTTATCTTGGGGCTCTTCTCGGTCGAGGCTGCTAGCTCTTGGACACGAAGGAAATCCACTTGCGTATCACAAAGAGAATTCGGGACTGAGCCTTATGTTGTCCTATCCTATCCGTTCCTTCCTTGAAGCTTGCCAATCCTTCTATACCAACCCTACCCCTACTTCTGTCGTGCTTACCCATCCCTGCCGACTTGACTCCTTCTAGATTCCAAAATCAGGATCTGTCGAGTTGCTGCATCGGGGTCCGCCGTGTTGCCCAATCGGGGTCGTAGATCGGGGTCTTAGATCGAGTTCATAGATCGGGTTCATAGACCGACCAACGGTCGTCGCCCAGATCCGCTCCGTCTTTGTCGCGGAACTTTCCGCGCCTTGTCACTTCCCGTCGATCCGGGCCAACTGTCTCTCCTTTCAATCACAGCTGACACCCCCCGCCGCCTTCTCTGGGCCCACTTCTCCACACAACTGTTGTCAAGAAGGCGCCTCGGGCAGCTGCCGTATACTGGTAGGATACCGGTATGACCTTCACTCAGTGGGACCGCAATCATTTCTGTGTTGACGGGACGCTGATGATGGGACGCGGGACACTGATGATGGGACGCTGTTTACGCTACGGGGATTACGGGACACGTGGGTACAAGATTGTGGGTACAAGATGGGCATCCACGTGGCAGTCGCTGATTGGCTGAAGCAACTCAGTATCCGGTAAGGAATCCAGTAGAGTGTATCCAGTAGAGAATCCAGTAGGCTTAGAGGTAGCAAGGGAGTTTGCGAACTAAGGACCTAAATCAATCACTTTGCATTTTGCCATCAAGCGACCAAGCCTTTTGGTTATGAGCCCAAGCCCCGTCTTCCCTGCCCAAGACCAAGACCCCGACTACGCCTTCGCCATGGACGCCACCCCGACCACGACCGCCCGCATCAACAAGTTCAACGGAACCAACTTCCACACGTGGAAGTTCAAGATGCAGATGGTGCTCGAGGAGCGCGAACTGTGGGAAGTGACGAGTGGGGAAGTGAAGCTGGAGCACTGCACGACCACGGCGGATCAAGCGACGTTCAAGAGGAAGTCGCGTAAGGCGCTGGCGATCATCTGTCTCGCGATGGAGGAGTCGCAGCTGCCGCTGGTTCGCTCGGCCAAGGACGCGCATGATGCATGGTCAAGACTGGAAGGACACTTCGAGAAGAAGAGTTTGGCCAACAAGCTCTTTCTTCGTCGGCGTTTCTTCACCACGATGATGGACGAAGGTGATGATGTGCTGGAGCACATCAACAAGCTCAAGACGCTGGCGGAGCAGCTCGACGCGGTTGGCGCTCCGGTCAGCGAGGACGACTTGGTGATCACGCTTCTGGGCAGTCTGAGCGAGTCGTACCAGTTCCTGATCACGGCGTTGGAGTCGAGAGCCGACTCGCTGTCGTGGGAACTCGTGACGTCTCGGCTGCTGCATGAGGACATGAAGCGCAAGGAACAAGGTGGCGGCGGCGTCGACGGAGCCGCGCACGGTCAAGGTCAAGCGTTCATGACGAGAGACAACAAGCGCAAGGGCCGACCGGTGAAGAAGACCGGCGCGTGCCACAACTGCGGCAAACAAGGACATTGGATCGCGGAGTGTCCCTCGCGGGTCCACAACGACGCTGAGCGATATCGGTCGCAGCGTGCGAACGTCGCGCAGGACGAAGAAGATCCTGGCGACTACCTTTTCTCGGTTGGTCGTACGAGCAGTGCCGCCAAGCCGAGTGACATGTGGCTGGTCGACTCGGGTGCGACGCAGCATATGACGAGTTCCAGCAAGTACATGAGGAACTACAAGAAGATGGCTCCGGTGGACGTGCATCTCGCGGACGACGGTGTGGTTCAGGCGGTGGGGACCGGCGACATTGTCATGTCGATGAAGACGCCGCGCGGCATGAAGAAGGGTGTGCTCACGAATGTGTGGCATATCCCGAAGCTGTCGCGCAACCTGTTTTCGGTCGGCCGCTTCACCAAGGACGTGGGGCCAGTGACCTTCGAGAGCGACGGGTGCTTCGTGGACAACAAGGGTCTCAAGTGGCAGCTCGGCGCTCGTGAGGGCAAAGGGCTGTTCAAGCTGTGCATGACTCCGATGATGCCTGACGAGGCCAATGCGGCAAGTTCGAAGGATCGCCAAGGGGACACCACGTCGTACCTCTGGCACCTCCGACTTGGTCACATTGGCCATGGCGGTCTAGACGCCATCGTCAAGAAGAGCTACGGTGTTGGCATCGACATGACGTCGGTGAAGCAGTGGGAGCTGTGCGACGGGTGTGCACTCGGCAAGCAAACGCGAGTGAGCTACATGAAGTCGTCCCCGAACCGTGCGAAGCAAGTGCTGGAGGTGGTTCACAGCGATGTGTGCGGCCCCATGCAGACGCCAACGTTTGGGGGCAAGCGCTACTTCGTCACGTTCATCGACGACAAGTCGCACTTCTGCGTCGTGTACTTGCTGAGGAACAAGTCCGAGGTGGCTGCCAAGTTCGCGGAGTTTGTGGCGTTTGCTGAAACTCAGACCGGCAAGCGCGTGCAGACACTCCGGAGCGACAACGGTGGCGAGTACACCTCCGGTGTGATGGCCAAGTTCTGTGCGGACCGCGGTATCGTGCAGAAGTTCACTCCGCCGTACACGCCTCAGCTGAATGGAGTGGCCGAGCGGATGAACCGGACGTTGGTGGAGTGTGCGCGCTGCATGCTGGAACATGCCGGCTTGCCCAAGACGTATTGGGGCGAAGCGGTGATGACGGCTACGTTCCTCCGTAATCGGTGTCCGACACGCGCCATCGGCCACGACAAGTCTCCGCACCAAGTTTGGACTGGCAAGAAGCCGCTGCTGGCCAACCTGAAAGTGTTCGGTTGCCACGCGTATGTGCACGTGCCGAAGGCGAAGCGCACCAAGTTCGACGCTCGGTCGGTGCGCTGTCGGTTCCTGGGGTACTCGGAGCACGAGAAAGCGTATCGATTCGAAGAACTGGAGAGCAGTCGCGTGCTGGTGAGCCGCGACGCGCAGTTCATGGAAGACGTCTTCGACAGTGGGAGACGCGACTACCATCAGAGGGAGGTGGTGGTCATTCAAGATGAAGAGACGACGGATCAAGATTCGTCGCAGTCGGATGAAGACGACAACGAAGAAGAGGAAGAGGAAGAAGCTGCGCGGGACGAAGACTTCGGGCCCGGCAACAAGCGACACCCGCGGACGCAGTCGCTGGAGGAAGCCACGGAGGTTCCAAGTGCCAAGCGGTATGCGTCGCAGAGTCGACACCAGACGCTGGACGAGATGTCGGCTGCGGCTCAAGAAAGTCAAGACTTCGAAGCTGCGTACGTCGTGGATTCAGTGGGAGAAATGCCGACCACGTTCAAGTCGGCGATGGAATCCAGCGACGCAGTCAAGTGGAAGGAGGCGTGCGACTCGGAGTGTGACTCGCTGCTCAAGAACGACACGTGGGATGTCGTACCACTGCCGAAGGGACGCAAGGCGATCGGCTGCAGATGGGTGTTTCGCGTGAAGGAGAACCAAGCTGGAGAGATTGAGCGGTTCAAGGCGCGACTGGTGGCCAAGGGGTTTTCGCAGAAGTACGGCATCGACTACGACGAGACCTTCGCACCCGTGGCCAAGTTCACGTCCATCCGGATCGTACTGAGTCTGGCTGCCAAGTATGGCCTCAAGCTGCACCAGATGGATGTCAAGACTGCGTTCCTCAACGGGGTGCTGGACGAAGACATCTACATGGCACAGCCGGATGGCTATGTGGACGAAGACCACCCGGACCACGTGTGCAAGCTCAAGCGGTCGCTGTACGGACTGAAGCAGTCGCCGCGCATGTGGAACCAGACCATCGACGACTTCATGCTCAAGCTGGGGTTCAAGAAGTGCGAGTCCGACCACTGCGTCTACCTGAAGCGTGACGGCCAAGACATGATCTTCGTGGCGCTGTACGTTGACGACTTGGTCCTCGCCAGCAGCAACGACGAGCTGTTGGAATCGACCAAGCACGCGTTGATATTGAGGGTATGGAGGGTTACCGGTTTGGTATCGGTTGTTGACCGTGAACCGGTTAACCCGAACCGGTCCAATCCGAACCCACGCCGATTACGCCACCGACGATTACGCCACTGTCGATTACGCCACCTGTGGGTACAAGATTGTAGGTACAAGATGGGCTTCGACGTGGCGCTCTCTCATTGGCTGAAGTAACTCAGTATCCAGTAAAGAATCAAGTAGTGTGTATCCAGTAGGTCTAGAGTAGCGAGAAGGCTAGCGAGCTAAAGACCTCAATCAATCACTTTCGAATCTTCGTTCTACCCCTCAAGTGGTTTCCAGTCTCCGCTCCGGTCTCGCCCAGAGTGCTGCCCTCCCTCCGCTCCGTCAAGCTTCACGGTGTCAAGATCCATACCTTCCATCAGGTTATGAGCCCAAGCACCATGTCCTCTGCCCACGACGCCTCCACCAAGGTCTCCATCGACAAGTTCAACGGAGACAACTACGCGACGTGGAACCGCTACATGCGTGGCGTGTTCCTGACCAAGTCGGTGTGGCATGTCGTGAACCGAGAGACGACGCCGAGCTTCACGGACTCGCGGCCCAAGGACGAGTACGTCAAGTCGAGCAACATCGCGTTCGGACTGATGTTGCTCCACATGGACGCGGATTACCACCATGTGGTCGACGACTGCGAGGAAGCGTGGGTTGCGTGGACGCGCCTGAAGACGCTGTACGTGTTGTCAAGAAGGCGCCTCGGGCAGCTGTGGTATACCGGTAGGATACCGGTATGACCTTCACTCAGTGGGACCGCAATCATTTCTGTGTTGACGGGACGCTGATGATGGGACGCGGGACACTGATGATGGGACGCTGTTTACGCTACGGGGATTACGGGACACGTGGGTACAAGATTGTGGGTACAAGATGGGCATCCACGTGGCAGTCGCTGATTGGCTGAAGCAACTCAGTATCCGGTAAGGAATCCAGTAGAGTGTATCCAGTAGAGAATCCAGTAGGCTTAGAGGTAGCAAGGGAGTTTGCGAACTAAGGACCTAAATCAATCACTTTGCATTTTGCCATCAAGCGACCAAGCCTTTTGGTTATGAGCCCAAGCCCCGTCTTCCCTGCCCAAGACCAAGACCCCGACTACGCCTTCGCCATGGACGCCACCCCGACCACGACCGCCCGCATCAACAAGTTCAACGGAACCAACTTCCACACGTGGAAGTTCAAGATGCAGATGGTGCTCGAGGAGCGCGAACTGTGGGAAGTGACGAGTGGGGAAGTGAAGCTGGAGCACTGCACGACCACGGCGGATCAAGCGACGTTCAAGAGGAAGTCGCGTAAGGCGCTGGCGATCATCTGTCTCGCGATGGAGGAGTCGCAGCTGCCGCTGGTTCGCTCGGCCAAGGACGCGCATGATGCATGGTCAAGACTGGAAGGACACTTCGAGAAGAAGAGTTTGGCCAACAAGCTCTTTCTTCGTCGGCGTTTCTTCACCACGATGATGGACGAAGGTGATGATGTGCTGGAGCACATCAACAAGCTCAAGACGCTGGCGGAGCAGCTCGACGCGGTTGGCGCTCCGGTCAGCGAGGACGACTTGGTGATCACGCTTCTGGGCAGTCTGAGCGAGTCGTACCAGTTCCTGATCACGGCGTTGGAGTCGAGAGCCGACTCGCTGTCGTGGGAACTCGTGACGTCTCGGCTGCTGCATGAGGACATGAAGCGCAAGGAACAAGGTGGCGGCGGCGTCGACGGAGCCGCGCACGGCCAAGGTCAAGCGTTCATGGTCAACAACAACAAGCGCAAAGGACGTCCGGTGAAGAAGACCGGCGCGTGCCACAACTGCGGCAAACAAGGACATTGGATCGCGGAGTGTCCCTCGCGGGTCCAGAACGACGCTGAGCGATATCGGTCGCAGCGTGCGAACGTCGCGCAGGACGAAGAAGATCCTGGCGACTACCTTTTCTCGGTTGGTCGTACGAGCAGTGCCGCCAAGCCGAGTGACATGTGGCTGGTCGACTCGGGTGCGACGCAGCACATGACGAGTTCCAACAAGTACATGAGGAACTACAAGACGATGGCTCCGGTGGACGTGCATCTCGCGGACGACGGTGTGGTTCAGGCGGTGGGGACCGGCGACATTGTCATGTCGATGAAGACGCCGCGCGGCATGAAGAAGGGTGTGCTCACGAATGTGTGGCATATCCCGAAGCTGTCGCGCAACCTGTTTTCGGTCGGCCGCTTCACCAAGGACGTGGGGCCAGTGACCTTCGAGAGCGACGGGTGCTTCGCGGACAACAAGGGTCTCAAGTGGCAGCTCGGCGCTCGTGAGGGCAAAGGGCTGTTCAAGCTGTGCATGACTCCGATGATGCCTGACGAGGCCAATGCGGCAAGTTCGAAGGATCGCCAAGGGGACACCACGTCGTACCTCTGGCACCTCCGACTTGGTCACATTGGCCATGGCGGTCTAGACGCCATCGTCAAGAAGAGCTACGGTGTTGGCATCGACATGACGTCGGTGAAGCAGTGGGAGCTGTGCGACGGGTGTGCACTCGGCAAGCAAACGCGAGTGAGCTACATGAAGTCGTCCCCGAACCGTGCCAAGCACGTGCTGGAGGTGGTTCACAGCGATGTGTGCGGCCCCATGCAGACGCCAACGTTTGGGGGCAAGCGCTACTTCGTCACGTTCATCGACGACAAGTCGCACTTCTGCGTCGTGTATTTGCTGAGGAACAAGTCCGAGGTGACTGCCAAGTTCGCGGAGTTTGTGGCGTTTGCTGAAACTCAGACCGGCAAGCGCGTGCAGACACTCCGGAGCGACAACGGTGGCGAGTACACTTCCGGCGCGATGGCCAAGTTCTGTGCGGACCGTGGTATCGTGCAAAAGTTCACTCCGCCGTACACGCCTCAGCTGAACGGAGTGGCCGAGCGGATGAACCGGACGTTGGTGGAGTGTGCGCGCTGCATGCTGGAACATGCCGGATTGCCCAAGACGTATTGGGGTGAAGCGGTGATGACGGCTGCGTTCCTCCGTAATCGGTGTCCGACACGCGCCATCAGCCACGACAAGTCTCCGCACCAAGTCTGGACTGGCAAGAAGCCGCTGCTGGCCAACCTGAAAGTGTTCGGTTGCCACGCGTATGTGCACGTGCCGAAGGCGAAGCGCACCAAGTTCGACGCTCGGTCGGTGCGCTGTCGGTTCCTGGGGTACTCGGAGCACGAGAAAGCGTATCGATTCGAAGAACTGGAGAGCAGTCGCGTGCTGGTGAGCCGCGACGCGCAGTTCATGGAAGACGTCTTCGACAGTGGGAGACGCGACTACCATCAGAGGGAGGTGGTGGTCATTCAAGATGAAGAGACGACGGATCAAGATTCGTCGCAGTCGGATGAAGACGACAACGAAGAAGAGGAAGAAGAGGAAGCTGCGCGGGACGAAGACTTCGGGCCCGGCAACAAGCGACACCCGCGGACGCAGTCACTGGAGGAAGCCACGGAGGTTCCAAGTGCCAAGCGGTATGCGTCGCAGAGTCGACACCAGACGCTGGACGAGATGTCGGCTGCGGCTCAAGAAAGTCAAGACTTCGAAGCTGCGTACGTCGTGGATTCAGTGGGAGAAATGCCGACCACGTTCAAGTCGGCGATGGAATCCAGCGACGCAGTCAAGTGGAAGGAGGCGTGCGACTCGGAGTGTGACTCGCTGCTCAAGAACGACACGTGGGATGTCGTACCACTGCCGAAGGGACGCAAGGCGATCGGCTGCAGATGGGTGTTTCGCGTGAAGGAGAACCAAGCTGGAGAGATTGAGCGGTTCAAGGCGCGACTGGTGGCCAAGGGGTTTTCGCAGAAGTACGGCATCGACTACGACGAGACCTTCGCACCAGTGGCCAAGTTCACGTCCATCCGGATCGTACTGAGTCTGGCTGCCAAGTATGGTCTCAAGCTGCACCAGATGGATGTCAAGACTGCGTTCCTCAACGGTGTGCTGTGTTGTCAAGAAGGCGCCTCGGGCAGCTGCCGTATACCGGTAGGATACCGGTATGACCTTCACTCAGTGGGACCGCAATCATTCCTGTGTTGACGGGACGCTGATGATGGGACGCGGGACACTGATGATGGGACGCTGTTTACGCTACGGGGATTACGGGACACGTGGGTACAAGATTGTGGGTACAAGATGGGCATCCACGTGGGAGTCGCTGATTGGCTGAAGCAACTCAGTATCCGGTAAGGAATCCAGTAGAGTGTATCCAGTAGAGAATCCAGTAGGCTTAGAGGTAGCAAGGGAGTTTGCGAACTAAGGACCTAAATCAATCACTTTGCATTTTGCCATCAAGCGACCAAGCCTTTTGGTTATGAGCCCAAGCCCCGTCTTCCCTGCCCAAGACCAAGACCCCGACTACGCCTTCGCCATGGACGCCACCCCGACCGCGACCGCCCGCATCAACAAGTTCAACGGAACCAACTTCCACACGTGGAAGTTCAAGATGCAGATGGTGCTCGAGGAGCGCGAACTGTGGGAAGTGACGAGTGGGGAAGTGAAGCTGGAGCACTGCACGACCACGGCGGATCAAGCGACGTTCAAGAGGAAGTCGCGTAAGGCGCTGGCGATCATCTGTCTCGCGATGGAGGACTCGCAGCTGCCGCTGGTTCGCTCGGCCAAGGACGCGCATGATGCATGGTCAAGACTGGAAGGACACTTCGAGAAGAAGAGTTTGGCCAACAAGCTCTTTCTTCGTCGGCGTTTCTTCACCACGATGATGGACGAAGGTGATGATGTGCTGGAGCACATCAACAAGCTCAAGACGCTGGCGGAGCAGCTCGACGCGGTTGGCGCTCCGGTCAGCGAGGACGACTTGGTGATCACGCTTCTGGGCAGTCTGAGCGAGTCGTACCAGTTCCTGATCACGGCGTTGGAGTCGAGAGCCGACTCGCTGTCGTGGGAACTCGTGACGTCTCGGCTGCTGCATGAGGACATGAAGCGCAAGGAACAAGGTGGCGGCGGCGTCGACGGAGCCGCGCACGGCCAAGGTCAAGCGTTCATGACGAGAGACAACAACAAGCGCAAGGGCCGACCGGTAAAGAAGACCGGCGCGTGCCACAACTGCGGCAAACAAGGACATTGGATCGCGGAGTGTCCCTCGCGGGTCCAGAACGACGCTGAGCGATATCGGTCGCAGCGTGCGAACGTCGCGCAGGACGAAGAAGATCCTGGCGACTACCTTTTCTCGGTTGGTCGTACGAGCAGTACCGCCAAGTCGAGTGACATGTGGCTGGTCGACTCGGGTGCGACGCAGCACATGACGAGTTCCAACAAGTACATGAGGAACTACAAGACGATGGCTCCGGTGGACGTGCATCTCGCGGACGACGGTGTGGTTCAGGCGGTGGGGACCGGCGACATTGTCATGTCGATGAAGACGCCGCGCGGCATGAAGAAGGGTGTGCTCACGAATGTGTGGCATATCCCGAAGCTGTCGCGCAACCTGTTTTCGGTCGGCCGCTTCACCAAGGACGTGGGGCCAGTGACCTTCGAGAGCGACGGGTGCTTCGCGGACAACAAGGGTCTCAAGTGGCAGCTCGGCGCTCGTGAGGGCAAAGGGCTGTTCAAGCTGTGCATGACTCCGATGATGCCTGACGAGGCCAATGCGGCAAGTTCGAAGGATCGCCAAGGGGACACCACGTCGTACCTCTGGCACCTCCGACTTGGTCACATTGGCCATGGCGGTCTAGACGCCATCGTCAAGAAGAGCTACGGTGTTGGCATCGACATGACGTCGGTGAAGCAGTGGGAGCTGTGCGACGGGTGTGCACTCGGCAAGCAAACGCGAGTGAGCTACATGAAGTCGTCCCCGAACCGTGCCAAGCACGTGCTGGAGGTGGTTCACAGCGATGTGTGCGGCCCCATGCAGACGCCAACGTTTGGGGGCAAGCGCTACTTCGTCACGTTCATCGACGACAAGTCGCACTTCTGCGTCGTGTATTTGCTGAGGAACAAGTCCGAGGTGGCTGCCAAGTTCGCGGAGTTTGTGGCGTTTGCTGAAACTCAGACCGGCAAGCGCGTGCAGACACTCCGGAGCGACAACGGTGGCGAGTACACCTCCGGTGCGATGGCCAAGTTCTGTGCGGACCATGGTATCGTGCAGAAGTTCACTCCGCCGTACACGCCTCAGCTGAATGGAGTGGCTGAGCGGATGAACCGGACGTTGGTGGAGTGTGCGCGCTGCATGCTGGAACATGCCGGATTGCCCAAGACGTATTGGGGTGAAGCGGTGATGACGGCTACGTTCCTCCGTAATCGGTGTCCGACACGCGCCGTCAGCCACGACAAGTCTCCGCACCAAGTTTGGACGGGCAAGAAGCCGCTGCTGGCGAACCTGAAAGTGTTCGGTTGCCACGCGTATGTGCACGTGCCGAAGGCGAAGCGCACCAAGTTCGACGCTCGGTCGGTGCGCTGTCGGTTCCTGGGGTACTCGGAGCACGAGAAAGCGTATCGATTCGAAGAACTGGAGAGCAGTCGCGTGCTGGTGAGCCGCGACGCGCAGTTCATGGAAGACGTCTTCGACAGTGGGAGACGCGACTACCATCAGAGGGAGGTGGTGGTCATTCAAGATGAAGAGACGACGGATCAAGATTCGTCGCAGTCGGATGAAGACGACAACGAAGAAGAGGAAGAGGAAGAAGCTGCGCGGGACGAAGACTTCGGGCCCGGCAACAAGCGACACCCGCGGACGCAGTCGCTGGAGGAAGTCACGGAGGTTCCAAGTGCCAAGCGGTATGCGTCGCAGAGTCGACACCAGACTCTGGACGAGATGTCTGCTGCGGCTCAAGAAAGTCAAGACTTCGAAGCTGCGTACGTCGTGGATTCAGTGGGAGAAATGCCGACCACGTTCAAGTCGGCGATGGAATCCAGCGACGCAGTCAAGTGGAAGGAGGCGTGCGACTCGGAGTGTGACTCGCTGCTCAAGAACGACACGTGGGATGTCGTACCACTGCCGAAGGGACGCAAGGCGATCGGCTGCAGATGGGTGTTTCGCGTGAAGGAGAACCAAGCTGGAGAGATTGAGCGGTTCAAGGCGCGACTGGTGGCCAAGGGGTTTTCGCAGAAGTACGGCATCGACTACGACGAGACCTTCGCACCCGTGGCCAAGTTCACGTCGATCCGGATCGTACTGAGTCTAGCTGCCAAGTATGGTCTCAAGCTGCACCAGATGGATGTCAAGACTGCGTTCCTCAACGGTGTGCTGGACGAAGACATCTACATGGCACAGCCGGATGGCTATGTGGACGAAGACCACCCGGACCACGTGTGCAAGCTCAAGCGGTCGCTGTATGGACTGAAGCAGTCGCCGCGCATGTGGAACCAGACCATCGACGACTTCATGCTCAAGCTGGGGTTCAAGAAGTGCGAGTCCGACCACTGCGTCTACCTGAAGCGTGACGGCCAAGACATGATCTTCGTGGCGCTCTACGTCGACGACTTGGTCCTCGCCAGCAGCAGCGACGAGCTGTTGGAATCGACCAAGCACGCGTTGAGCAAGCGGTTTGAGATGACGGACCTCGGCGAGCTGGAGTACTTCCTCGGGATGGAGATCAAGAACGACCACGGCTCCGGAAAAGTGACGGTGCGGCAGACCAAGTTTCTCAAGTCCATCCTGACCAAGTTCGGCATGCAAGACAGCAAGCCTGTGAAGACGCCGCAAGACCCCGGACTCAAGCTGACCAAGAACATGTGTGAGGGTGGCTGCCAGCATGGAGACACGATGAAGAACGTGCCGTATCGGAGTGCCGTCGGTGCTCTCATGTACTTGATGGTGGCAACGCGTCCGGACCTGGCTGCTGCAGTGGGAGTGCTGAGCCAGTTCTCTGCCGACCCGTGTCCGACGCATTGGCAAGCCCTCAAGCGTGTGCTGCGGTACCTCCAAGCGACGCCTACGCATGGACTCGAGTTCTCACGGGAAGACAGCCTTGGTATGTGTGGCTATTCGGATGCGGACTGGGCCGGCAACATCGAGTCTCGACGGAGCACAAGCGGCTACGCGTTCATGATGAACGGCGGATGCATCAGCTGGAGGAGCAAGAAGCAGCGGACGGTGGCGCTGTCTTCAACGGAGGCCGAGTACATGGCGCTATCGGAGGCGACACAAGAGGCAGTGTGGCTCAAGGTGTTCCTGTGCGAGCTCGGCGAGATGGCAAGCGATGAAGCGGTCAAGATCTACGAGGACAACCAAGGCTCCATCGCGTTGGCCAAGAACCCGCAGTTCCACAAGCGCACCAAGCACATCGACATCCGCTACCACTTCATGCGCGAGAAGGTGGAAGACGGTCAAGTGGTGCTGCAGTATGTTTCGACAACGGACATGCTGGCGGACATGATGACGAAGGCAATTCCTGCAACGCAGTTCAGTGTGTTTCGGAGCAAGCTCGGGATCCAAGGTGCAATCGCTGTCGAGTCGAGTGGGAGTGTTGTCAAGAAGGCGCCTCGGGCAGCTGCCGTATACCGGTAGGATACCGGTATGACCTTCACTCAGTGGGACCGCAATCATTCCTGTGTTGACGGGACACTGATGATGGGACGCTGTTTACGCTACGGGGATTACGGGACACGTGGGTACAAGATTGTGGGTACAAGATGGGCATCCACGTGGCAGTCGCTGATTGGCTGAAGCAACTCAGTATCCAGTAAGGAATCCAGTATAGTGTATCCAGTAGAGAATCCAGTAGGCTTAGAGGTAGCAAGGGAGTTTGCGAACTAAGGACCTAAATCAATCACTTTGCATTTTGCCATCAAGCGACCAAGCCTTTTTGCTGGACGAAGACATCTACATGGCACAGCCCGATGGCTATGTGGACGAAGACCACCCGGACCACGTGTGCAAGCTCAAGCGGTCGCTGTACGGACTGAAGCAGTCGCCGCGCATGTGGAACCAGACCATCGACGACTTCATGCTCAAGCTGGGGTTCAAGAAGTGCGAGTCCGACCACTGCGTCTACCTGAAGCGTGACGGCCAAGAAATGATCTTCGTGGCACTCTACGTCGACGACTTGGTCCTCGCCAGCAGCAACGACAAGATGCTCCTCGACACCAAGCAGGCGCTCAGTCACCGCTTCGAGATGACGGACATGGGTCAGCTCAAGTACTTCCTCGGGATGGAGATCGAGCAAGACGTGGTGACTGGCAAGATGTCGATGCGGCAGACCAAGTTCGCCAAAGACATCCTGCAGAAGTTCAGCATGGACAAGAGCAACCCTGTCAAGACGCCACAGGATCCGGGTCTCAAGCTGACGAAGGCCATGTGCGAGGGCGGCTGCAAGCACGACGAGACCATGGTCAACGTGCCATACCGGAACGCGGTGGGATGCCTCATGTACCTCATGGTAGGCACTCGTCCGGACCTGGCAGCTGCAGTGGGAGTGCTGAGCCAGTTTGCAGCGGACCCGTGCCCGACACACTGGCAGGCGCTCAAGAGGGTGTTCAGGTACATTCAAGGCACCAAGACGCACGGCATCGAATTTCAAGCAAGCTACAACGATGGACTTCATGGCTATTCGGATGCGGACTGGGCCGGCGACATCGAGTCAAGACGGAGCACAAGCGGCTACGCGTTCATGATGAACGGCGGATGCATCAGCTGGAGGAGCAAGAAGCAGCGGACGGTGGCGCTGTCTTCGACGGAGGCAGAGTACATGGCGCTATCGGAGGCGACACAAGAGGCAGTGTGGCTCAAGGTGTTCCTGTGCGAGCTCGGCGAGATGGCAAGCGATGAAGCGGTCAAGATCTACGAGGACAACCAAGGCTCCATCGCGTTGGCCAAGAACCCGCAGTTCCACAAGCGCACCAAGCACATCGACATTCGCTACCACTTCGTGCGCGAGAAGGTGGAAGACGGTCAAGTGGTGCTGCAGTATGTTTCGACAACGGACATGCTGGCGGACATGATGACGAAGGCGATCACTGCGGTGCAGTTCAGTGTGCTTCGGAGCAAGCTCGGGATCCAAGGTGCAATCGCTGTCGAGTCGAGTGGGAGTGTTGTCAAGAAGGCGCCTCGGGCAGCTGCCGTATACCGGTAGGATACCGGTATGACCTTCACTCAGTGGGACCGCAATCATTTCTGTGTTGACGGGACGCTGATGATGGGACGCGGGACACTGATGATGGGACGCTGTTTACGCTACGGGGATTACGGGACACGTGGGTACAAGATTGTGGGTACAAGATGGGCATCCACGTGGCAGTCGCTGATTGGCTGAAGCAACTCAGTATCCGGTAAGGAATCCAGTAGAGTGTATCCAGTAGAGAATCCAGTAGGCTTAGAGGTAGCAAGGGAGTTTGCGAACTAAGGACCTAAATCAATCACTTTGCATTTTGCCATCAAGCGACCAAGCCTTTTGTACGGTGGTTCGCAGAAGGCTGGTCGCATCTACCTGAAGCGCCAACTCTTCAGCATGGAGATGTCGGAAGGCGGGAACGTGTTGCATCACTGCAACGAGGTCCTCAACATCAGCGCCAAGCTCAGCAGCATCGGCGCCAAGATGGAGGACGAGGATGTGGCGATCTGCCTGTTGCGCAGTCTCCCCAAGAGCTACGAGAACGTCGTGCTGAACTTGGAGATGAGCAGCGCTGAGCTGCGATCGCAAGACGTCGTGAAGGTGCTGACGAATGAGCACATCAAGCGGCAAGGCGAGAAGACGGCGACGGTGAAGACGGAGGACGCGGCCAAGGCGTTCAACACCGACCGAGAGTCTCGCCAGTGCACGTACTGCGGGAAATTGGGGCACACCATCGACAAGTGCTGGACCAAGCAGAAGGACGAGAATCGGGGCCCAAGACGCGGCGGCAATGGCAATGGCCGTGGACGCGGGGCCAACAATGCCCAGTGGAGGAACGACGACGCCAGCTACGACTACGGCTACGGCTATGATCGAGTGGCGTTCGCGGTCTCACTGGAGTGTGGCATTTCGACGGGCAAGGATATGCTCGGCATGTGGGCGGTCGACAGCGGCGCAACGCACCACATCTGCAACGACAAGGCCAAGTTCGCCCATTTGATTGAGCGAAACGAGGGCGAACTTTCGGTGGCCGACGGCAACAAGGCGGCCATCATGGGTGTGGGGACCATCGTGGAACGAGTGGTTCTGCCCAACGGCGACGAGCGCGACATCGAGATCAAGAACGCGCTGTACGTGCCGAGCATGAGCAAGAATCTGCTCTCCGTGCCACAGATCAACAAGAGTGGTCTGTTCCAAGTCGTGTTCGACGGCACCCAGATGCGCGTTGCGCACAAGGCCTCCAAGCAAGTGGTGGCGGCGGCGAACCTCGTGGATGGCCTCTACTGGCTCCAGACGCCTCAGCGAGCGGCGAATGCGGCGACCAGTGGGAAGACGGTCGACCTGCACGCGCGTATGGGTCACGCTCCGATGGAGGTGCTTCGCAAGATGATTGACAACGACATGATCAAGGACGCGAAGGCACCTTCCAAGTCGAGTGGACCAAGCGTGTGTCGCGGCTGCCAGCAAGGCAAAATGGTCCAGAAGCCGTTCCCAAGCAACCGTGACAAGCGTCGCTACGACACGTTCGAGCTGCTCCACTTCGACATCTGCGGCCCCATGGAAGAAGAGTCACTGGGTGGCAGCAAGTATCTGCTGCTGATCGTGGACGAAGCCAGCGGATGCATGAAGGGGTTCTGCCTGCGTGCCAAGTCGGAGAGCGAAGACTGCATCAAGACGTACGTCACGAAGGTGCAGACGCAGTTCGGCAAGAAGGTCAAGTTTGTGCGGCACGACGGAGCTCGTGAGTTCGCGACCAACTCGCTCAAGGCCTTCTACGAAGTCGAAGGCATCGAGCAGCAAACCACGGTTCCGTACGCGCACCAGACCAACGGCACGGCAGAACGCGCCATCCGGACCATCGTCACGATCGGCCGCAGCATGCTGCATCACGCCAAGTTGGACAAGTGTTTCTGGGCTGAGGCGGCCATGACGGCCATCTACGTGAAGAACCGCCTGCCGTCACCCAAGGTGGAGCACAAGACTCCATTCGAGATCGTGTACAAGTCCAAGCCAAGTGTGAAGCACATGCGTGTGTTCGGATGCCAGACGAAAAGGCTTGGTCGCTTGATGGCAAAATGCAAAGTGATTGATTTAGGTCCTTAGTTCGCAAACTCCCTTGCTACCTCTAAGCCTACTGGATTCTCTACTGGATACACTCTATTGGATTCCTTACCGGATACTGAGTTGCTTCAGCCAATCAGCGACTGCCACGTGGATGCCCATCTTGTACCCACAGTCTTGTACCCACGTGTCCCGTAATCCCCGTAGCGTAAACAGCGTCCCATCATCAGTGTCCCGCGTCCCATCATCAGTGTCCCGTCAACACAGGAATGATTGCGGTCCCACTGAGTGAAGGTCATACCGGTATCCTACCGGTATACGGCAGCTGCCCGAGGCGCCTTCTTGACAACACTCCCACTCGACTCGACAGCGATTGCACCTTGGATCCCGAGCTTGCTCCGAAGCACACTGAACTGCACCGCAGTGATCGCCTTCGTCATCATGTCCGCCAGCATGTCGGTTGTCGACACATACTGCAGCACCACTTGACCGTCTTCCACCTTCTCGCGCACGAAGTGGTAGCGAATGTCGATGTGCTTGGTGCGCTTGTGGAACTGCGGGTTCTTGGCCAACGCGATGGAGCCTTGGTTGTCCTCGTAGATCTTGACCGCTTCATCGCTTGCCATCTCGCCGAGCTCGCACAGGAACACCTTGAGCCACACTGCCTCTTGTGTCGCCTCCGATAGCGCCATGTACTCTGCCTCCGTTGAAGACAGCGCCACCGTCCGCTGCTTCTTGCTCCTCCAGCTGATGCATCCGCCGTTCATCATGAACGCGTAGCCGCTTGTGCTCCGTCGAGACTCGATGTCGCCGGCCCAGTCCGCATCCGAATATCCGCACATACCAAGGCTGTCTTCCCGTGAGAACTCGAGTCCATGCGTAGGCGTCGCTTGGAGGTACCGCAGCACACGCTTGAGGGCTTGCCAATGCGTCGGACACGGGTCGGCAGAGAACTGGCTCAGCACTCCCACTGCAGCTGCCAGGTCCGGACGCGTTGCCACCATCAAGTACATGAGAGCACCGACGGCACTCCGATACGGCACGTTCTTCATCGTGTCTTCATGCTGGCAGCCACCCTCACACATGTTCTTGGTCAGCTTGAGTCCGGGGTCTTGCGGCGTTTTCACAGGCTTGCTGTCTTGCATGCCGAACTTGGTCAGGATGGACTTGAGAAACTTGGTCTGCCGCACCGTCACTTTTCCGGAGTCGCGGTCGTTCTTGATCTCCATCCCGAGGAAGTACTCCAGCTCGCCGAGGTCCGTCATCTCAAACCGCTTGCTCAACGCGTGCTTGGTCGATTCCAACAGCTCGTCGTTGCTGCTGGCGAGGACCAAGTCGTCAACGTACAGCGCCACGAAGATCATGTCTTGGCCGTCACGCTTCAGGTAGACGCAGTGGTCCGACTCGCACTTCTTGAACCCCAGCTTGAGCATGAAGTCGTCGATGGTCTGGTTCCACATGCGCGGCGACTGCTTCAGTCCGTACAGCGACCGCTTGAGCTTGCACACGTGGTCCGGGTGGTCTTCGTCCACATAGCCATCGGGCTGTGCCATGTAGATGTCTTCGTCCAGCACACCGTTGAGGAACGCAGTCTTGACATCCATCTGGTGCAGCTTGAGACCATACTTGGCAGCCAGACTCAGTACGATCCGGATGGACGTGAACTTGGCCACGGGTGCGAAGGTCTCGTCGTAGTCGATGCCGTACTTCTGCGAAAACCCCTTGGCCACCAGTCGCGCCTTGAACCGCTCAATCTCTCCAGCTTGGTTCTCCTTCACGCGAAACACCCATCTGCAGCCGATCGCCTTGCGTCCCTTCGGCAGTGGTACGACATCCCACGTGTCGTTCTTGAGCAGCGAGTCACACTCCGAGTCGCACGCCTCCTTCCACTTGACTGCGTCGCTGGATTCCATCGCCGACTTGAACGTGGTCGGCATTTCTCCCACTGAATCCACGACGTACGCAGCTTCGAAGTCTTGACTTTCTTGAGCCGCAGCCGACATCTCGTCCAGCGTCTGGTGTCGACTCTGCGACGCATATCGCTTGGCACTTGGAACCTCCGTGACTTCCTCCAGCGACTGCGTCCGCGGGTGTCGCTTGTTGCCGGGCCCGAAGTCTTCGTCCCGCGCAGCTTCCTCTTCTTCCTCGTCTTCTTCGTTGTCGTCTTCATCCGACTGCGACGAATCTTGATCCGTCGTCTCTTCATCTTGGATGACCACCACCTCCCTCTGATGGTAGTCGCGTCTCCCACCGTCGAAGACGTCTTCCATGAACTGCGCGTCGCGGCTCACCAGCACGCGACTGCTCTCCAGTTCTTCGAATCGATATGCTTTCTCGTGCTCCGAGTACCCCAGGAACCGACAGCGCACCGACCGAGCGTCGAACTTGGTGCGCTTCGCCTTCGGCACGTGCACATACGCGTGGCAACCGAACACCTTGAGATTGGCCAGCAGCGGCTTCTTGCCAGTCCAAACTTGGTGCGGAGACTTGTCGTGGCTGATGGCGCGTGTCGGACACCGATTACGGAGGAACGTAGCCGTCATCACCGCTTCACCCCAATACGTCTTGGGCAATCCGGCATGTTCCAGCATGCAGCGCGCACACTCCACCAACGTCCGGTTCATCCGCTCGGCCACTCCGTTCAGCTGAGGCGTGTACGGCGGAGTGAACTTCTGCACGATACCATGGTCCGCACAGAACTTGGCCATCGCGCCGGAGGTGTACTCGCCACCGTTGTCGCTCCGGAGTGTCTGCACGCGCTTGCCGGTCTGAGTTTCAGCAAACGCCACAAACTCCGCGAACTTGGCAGTCACCTCGGACTTGTTCCTCAGCAAATACACCACGCAGAAGTGCGACTTGTCGTCTGATGGAAGGTATGGATCTTGGACACCGTGAAGCTTGACGGAGCGGAGGGAGGGCAGCACTCTGGGCGAGACCGGAGCGGAGACTGGAAACCACTTGAGGGGTAGAACGAAGATTCGAAAGTGATTTGATTGAGGTCTTTAGCTCGCTAGCCTTCTCGCTACTCTAGACCTACTGGATACACACTACTTGATTCTTTACTGGATACTGAGTTACTTCAGCCAATCAGATAGCGCCACGTCGAAGCCCATCTTGTACCTACAATCTTGTACCCACAGGTGGCGTAATCGACAGTGGCGTAATCGTCGGTGGCGTAATCGGCGTGGGTTCGGATTGGACCGGTTCGGGTTAACCGGTTCACGGTCAACAACCGATACCAAACCGGTAACCCTCCATACCCTCAATACGCCCCCTCAATGCGAAGTCCCATGAATGCCGAGAGCCGCCGTCAGCTCCGTGTGGCGTGGTCCCGCAAGCGCCTTGGTCATGATGTCCGCCAGCATCACAGAAGTCTCGCAATACTCGAGCTTCACTTCACCGCGTTTCACTTCGTCGCGGATGTGGTGGTACTTGATGTCGATGTGCTTGGCGCGGCCGTGGTTCACCGGGTTCTTGGTCATCTTGATGCACGACTGGTTGTCTTCGCGGATCATGAGCTCGGGTCCCGTGTCGTTGGCAGCCGCCAGAATCTCGCACAGCAGGCGATGGATCCACTTGCCCTCTTGGATAGCCAGGCTGAGCGCGATGTACTCCGCTTCGCTCGTAGACAACGACACACTTGACTGCTTCTTGCTTCCCCAGCTCACAGGCGCACTCATCAGCATGAACGTATAGCCTGAAGTGGACTTGCGGTCCGCGAGGTCGCCGGCCCAGTCCGCGTCCGAGTAGCCACGAAAGTCGATCTTGTCGCCCGGCTTGAAGCAGATGCCATGCGTCTTGGTGCCTTGCAGGTAGCGAAAGATGCGCTTGACCGCAACCCAGTGTTCCTCTTGGGGGTTCTCCATGAAGCGCGACACATAGCCAACGGCGTACGCGATGTCCGGGCGCGTGGCGGTCATCAGGTGCATCAGCGCACCAACAGCTTCGCGAAACGGAGCGTTCACCTTGGTCGCCGCGTCGCTTGGGACCAGTCGAGTGCTCATGTCCACCGGACTCACCACAGCCTTGCACTCGTCCATGACGAAGCGTTTCAGGATGTCGTCCACGTAGCGACGCTGGCACATGGTCACGCTGCCGTCCGGGCCGTCCACCAGCTCGATCCCAAGAACAAACGCGCACTTGCCGCTGTCGGTCATCTCGAAGCGCGTCTTCAGGTCCGTCTTCGTGCGCGAGATCAGCTCAGGCGAGCTCCCGGTAATCAGCACGTCGTCCACGTACACCAGCACGAGCACGCAGTGACCGTCCACCACCTTGATGTAGAGGCACGGATCGAAGGCCGACACTTGGAAGCCGATAGAGCACATGAACTCGTCGAAGGTCTCGTTCCACACGCGCGAAGCTTGCTTGAGACCGTAGATGGCCTTCACCAGTTCCAGGCAGTCAAAGCCACCATCCAGTTCGACGCCTTCGGGAACCACGCAGAACACCACCTCCTTCATGACCCCGTACAGGAACGCTGTCACGACGTCGAGTTGGTCGAGGGGCCAGCCGAAGTACTTGGCGATCGCGATGATCATGCGCAGCGTCACGTACTTGACCACGGGCGAGAACGTCTCCGTGTAGTCGATGCCGTACTTCTGCTTGAAGCCCTTGGCCACGAGGCGCGCCTTGTACTTCTCGATCGAGCCGTCCGCTTTGCGCTTGATCTTGAACACCCACTTGGTGCCGATGGCGCGCTGGCCGCTGGGCAACTTGGCAGCTCGAAACACACCACGCAGTCGCATCGACTTGAGCTCCGCGCGGATCGCCTTGCGCCAGTGCACTTGATCCGGACCGTTCACAGCCTCTTGGAACGTCGTCGGCTCCGATAGATCGGCTGCTACTTCCACAGCGTTGGCACTGGCACGCCAAAGCACTGGAGGCGTCGAGTCGTCGTCTTCATCTTGGTCCCCAGACTTTTCTTCTTCGTCGGGTTCAGCTCGGCGCGACGAGGATACGTCCGGCGCACTTGCTTCTTCTAAGCCAGCCCGGTGGCGAACGAGGCGCGATCTTCTGGCAGTGTCGTCGTCGCCACTCGGTCGGCTCTTGCGCTTCCCCGCCTGCTTGAAGCTCGTTTGGCGCGGTCCATCGGTGTCGTCCAGGTCCAGCGCGTCCAGGTCCAGCGCAGCATCATCGACGTCTTCATCCGAGGTATGCGTCGAAAGTCCAAAGGCCGACTCATCGAAGTTGACATCGCGACTGACAACCACCTGCCCCGCCTCGATGTCATAAAGTCGATACGCCTTGGACACTTCTTCGTAGCCGAGGAACAACCCGGCGCGAGCCTTGGGGTCCCACTTGCGCCGCTTTTCCTTCGGCGTCAGGATGTACGTCTGGCATCCGAACACACGCATGTGCTTGACACTTGGCTTGGACTTGTACACGATCTCGAATGGAGTCTTGTGCTCCACCTTGGGTGACGGCAGGCGGTTCTTCACGTAGATGGCCGTCATGGCCGCCTCAGCCCAGAAAGACTTGTCCAACTTGGCGTGATGCAGCATGCTGCGGCCGATCGTGACGATGGTCCGGATGGCGCGTTCTGCCGTGCCGTTGGTCTGGTGCGCGTACGGAACCGTGGTTTGCTGCTCGATGCCTTCGACTTCGTAGAAGGCCTTGAGCGAGTTGGTCGCGAACTCACGAGCTCCGTCGTGCCGCACAAACTTGACCTTGTTGTCAAGAAGGCGCCTCGGGCAGCTGCGGGATACCGGTAGGATACCGGTATGACCTTCACTCAGTGGGACCGCAATCATTCCTGTGTTGACGGGACGCTGATGATGGGACGCGGGACACTGATGATGGGACGCTGTTTACGCTACGGGGATTACGGGACACGTGGGTACAATATTGTGGGTACAAGATGGGCATCCACGTGGGAGTCGCTGATTGGCTGAAGCAACTCAGTATCCGGTAAGGAATCCAGTAGAGTGTATCCAGTAGAGAATCCAGTAGGCTTAGAGGTAGCAAGGGAGTTTGCGAACTAAGGACCTAAATCAATCACTTTGCATTTTGCCATCAAGCGACCAAGCCTTTTGGTTATGAGCCCAAGCCCCGTCTTCCCTGCCCAAGACCCCGACTACGCCTTCGCCATGGACGCCACCCCGACCGCGACCGCCCGCATCAACAAGTTCAACGGAACCAACTTCCACACGTGGAAGTTCAAGATGCAGATGGTGCTCGAGGAGCGCGAACTGTGGGAAGTGACGAGTGGGGAAGTGAAGCTGGAGCACTGCACGACCACGGCGGATCAAGCGACGTTCAAGAGGAAGTCGCGTAAGGCGCTGGCGATCATCTGTCTCGCGATGGAGGACTCGCAGCTGCCGCTGGTTCGCTCGGCCAAGGACGCGCATGATGCATGGTCAAGACTGGAAGGACACTTCGAGAAGAAGAGTTTGGCCAACAAGCTCTTTCTTCGTCGGCGTTTCTTCACGACGATGATGGACGAAGGTGATGATGTGCTGGAGCACATCAACAAGCTCAAGACGCTGGCGGAGCAGCTCGACGCGGTTGGCGCTCCGGTCAGCGAGGACGACTTGGTGATCACGCTTCTGGGCAGTCTGAGCGAGTCGTACCAGTTCCTGATCACGGCGTTGGAGTCGAGAGCCGACTCGCTGTCGTGGGAACTCGTGACGTCTCGGCTGCTGCATGAGGACATGAAGCGCAAGGAACAAGGTGGCGGCGGCGTCGACGGAGCCGCGCACGGCCAAGGTCAAGCGTTCATGGTCAACAACAACAAGCGCAAGGGCCGACCGGTGAAGAAGACCGGCGCGTGCCACAACTGCGGCAAACAAGGACATTGGATCGCGGAGTGTCCCTCGCGGGTCCACAACGACGCTGAGCGATATCGGTCGCAGCGTGCGAACGTCGCGCAGGACGAAGAAGATCCTGGCGACTACCTTTTCTCGGTTGGTCGTACGAGCAGTACCGCCAAGCCGAGTGACATGTGGCTGGTCGACTCGGGTGCGACGCAGCACATGACGAGTTCCAAGACGTACATGAGGAACTACAAGAAGATGGCTCCGGTGGACGTGCATCTCGCGGACGACGGTGTGGTTCAGGCGGTGGGGACCGGCGACATTGTCATGTCGATGAAGACGCCGCGCGGCATGAAGAAGGGTGTGCTCACGAATGTGTGGCATATCCCGAAGCTGTCGCGCAACCTGTTTTCGGTCGGCCGCTTCACCAAGGACGTCGGGCCAGTGACCTTCGAGAGCGACGGGTGCTTCGCGGACAACAAGGGTCTCAAGTGGCAGCTCGGCGCTCGTGAGGGCAAAGGGCTGTTCAAGCTGTGCATGACTCCGATGATGCCTGACGAGGCCAATGCGGCAAGTTCGAAGGATCGCCAAGGGGACACCACGTCGTACCTCTGGCACCTCCGACTTGGTCACATTGGCCATGGCGGTCTAGACGCCATCGTCAAGAAGAGCTACGGTGTTGGCATCGACATGACGTCGGTGAAGCAGTGGGAGCTGTGCGACGGGTGTGCACTCGGCAAGCAAACGCGAGTGAGCTACATGAAGTCGTCCCCGAACCGTGCCAAGCACGTGCTGGAGGTGGTTCACAGCGATGTGTGCGGCCCCATGCAGACGCCAACGTTTGGGGGCAAGCGCTACTTCGTCACGTTCATCGACGACAAGTCGCACTTCTGCGTCGTGTATTTGCTGAGGAACAAGTCCGAGGTGGCTGCCAAGTTCGCGGAGTTTGTGGCGTTTGCTGAAACTCAGACCGGCAAGCGCGTGCAGACACTCCGAAGCGACAACGGTGGCGAGTACACTTCCGGCGCGATGGCCAAGTTCTGTGCGGACCGTGGTATCGTGCAAAAGTTCACTCCGCCGTACACGCCTCAGCTGAACGGAGTGGCCGAGCGGATGAACCGGACGTTGGTGGAGTGTGCGCGCTGCATGCTGGAACATGCCGGATTGCCCAAGACGTATTGGGGTGAAGCGGTGATGACGGCTGCGTTCCTCCGTAATCGGTGTCCGACACGCGCCATCAGCCACGACAAGTCTCCGCACCAAGTTTGGACGGGCAAGAAGCCACTGCTGGCCAACCTGAAAGTGTTCGGTTGCCACGCGTATGTGCACGTGCCGAAGGCGAAGCGCACCAAGTTCGACGCTCGGTCGGTGCGCTGTCGGTTCCTGGGGTACTCGGAGCACGAGAAAGCGTATCGATTCGAAGAACTGGAGAGCAGTCGCGTGCTGGTGAGCCGCGACGCGCAGTTCATGGAAGACGTCTTCGACAGTGGGAGACGCGACTACCATCAGAGGGAGGTGGTGGTCATTCAAGATGAAGAGACGACGGATCAAGATTCGTCGCAGTCGGATGAAGACGACAACGAAGAAGAGGAAGAAGAGGAAGCTGCGCGGGACGAAGACTTCGGGCCCGGCAACAAGCGACACCCGCGGACGCAGTCGCTGGAGGAAGCCACGGAGGTTCCAAGTGCCAAGTGGTATGCGTCGCAGAGTCGACACCAGACTCTGGACGAGATGTCTGCTGCGGCTCAAGAAAGCCAAGACTTCGAAGCTGCGTACGTCGTGGATTCAGTGGGAGAAATGCCGACCACGTTCAAGTCGGCGATGGAATCCAGCGACGCAGTCAAGTGGAAGGAGGCGTGCGACTCGGAGTGTGACTCGCTGCTCAAGAACGACACGTGGGATGTCGTACCACTGCCGAAGGGACGCAAGGCGATCGGCTGCAGATGGGTGTTTCGCGTGAAGGAGAACCAAGCTGGAGAGATTGAGCGGTTCAAGGCGCGACTGGTGGCCAAGGGGTTTTCGCAGAAGTACGGCATCGACTACGACGAGACCTTCGCACCCGTGGCCAAGTTCACGTCGATCCGGATCGTACTGAGTCTGGCCGCCAAGTATGGTCTCAAGCTGCACCAGATGGATGTCAAGACTGCGTTCCTCAACGGTGTGCTGGACGAAGACATCTACATGGCACAGCCCGATGGCTATGTGGACGAAGACCACCCGGACCACGTGTGCAAGCTCAAGCGGTCGCTGTACGGACTGAAGCAGTCGCCGCGCATGTGGAACCAGACCATCGACGACTTCATGCTCAAGCTGGGGTTCAAGAAGTGCGAGTCCGACCACTGCGTCTACCTGAAGCGTGACGGCCAAGACATGATCTTCGTGGCGCTCTACGTCGACGACTTGGTCCTCGCTAGCAGCAACGACGAGCTGTTGGAATCGACCAAGCACGCGTTGAGCAAGCGGTTTGAGATGACGGACCTCGGCGAGCTGGAGTACTTCCTCGGGATGGAGATCAAGAACGACCGCGACTCCGGAAAAGTGACGGTGCGGCAGACCAAGTTTCTCAAGTCCATCCTGACCAAGTTCGGCATGCAAGACAGCAAGCCTGTGAAGACGCCGCAAGACCCCGGACTCAAGCTGACCAAGAACATGTGTGAGGGTGGCTGCCAGCATGAAGACACGATGAAGAACGTGCCGTATCGGAGTGCCGTCGGTGCTCTCATGTACTTGATGGTGGCAACGCGTCCGGACCTGGCAGCTGCAGTGGGAGTGCTGAGCCAGTTCTCTGCCGACCCGTGTCCGACGCATTGGCAAGCCCTCAAGCGTGTGCTGCGGTACCTCCAAGCGACGCCTACGCATGGACTCGAGTTCTCACGGGAAGACAGCCTTGGTATGTGCGGATATTCGGATGCGGACTGGGCCGGCGACATCGAGTCTCGACGGAGCACAAGCGGCTACGCGTTCATGATGAACGGCGGATGCATCAGCTGGAGGAGCAAGAAGCAGCGGACGGTGGCGCTGTCTTCAACGGAGGCAGAGTACATGGCGCTATCGGAGGCGACACAAGAGGCAGTGTGGCTCAAGGTGTTCCTGTGCGAGCTCGGCGAGATGGCAAGCGATGAAGCGGTCAAGATCTACGAGGACAACCAAGGCTCCATCGCGTTGGCCAAGAACCCGCAGTTCCACAAGCGCACCAAGCACATCGACATTCGCTACCACTTCGTGCGCGAGAAGGTGGAAGACGGTCAAGTGGTGCTGCAGTATGTATCGACAACGGACATGCTGGCGGACATGATGACGAAGGCGATCACTGCGGTGCAGTTCAGTGTGCTTCGGACCAAGCTCGGGATCCAAGGTGCAATCGCTGTCGAGTCGAGTGGGAGTGTTGTCAAGAAGGCGCCTCGGGCAGCTGCGGGATACCGGTAGGATACCGGTATGACCTTCACTCAGTGGGACCGCAATCATTCCTGTGTTGACGGGACGCTGATGATGGGACGCGGGACACTGATGATAGGACGCTGTTTACGCTACGGGGATTACGGGACACGTGGGTACAAGATTGTGGGTACAAGATGGGCATCCACGTGGGAGTCGCTGATTGGCTGAAGCAACTCAGTATCCGGTAAGGAATCCAGTAGAGTGTATCCAGTAGAGAATCCAGTAGGCTTAGAGGTAGCAAGGGAGTTTGCGAACTAAGGACCTAAATCAATCACTTTGCATTTTGCCATCAAGCGACCAAGCCTTTTGACCTTCTTGCCGAACTGCGTCTGCACCTTCGTGACGTACGTCTTGATGCAGTCTTCGCTCTCCGACTTGGCACGCAGGCAGAACCCCTTCATGCATCCGCTGGCTTCGTCCACGATCAGCAGCAGATACTTGCTGCCACCCAGTGACTCTTCTTCCATGGGGCCGCAGATGTCGAAGTGGAGCAGCTCGAACGTGTCGTAACGACGCTTGTCACGGTTGCTTGGGAACGGCTTCTGGACCATTTTCCCTTGCTGACAGCCGCGACACACGCTTGGTCCATTCGACTTGGAAGGTGCCTTCGCGTCCTTGATCATGTCGTTGTCGATCATCTTGCGAAGCACCTCCACCGGAGCGTGACCCATACGCGCGTGCAGGTCGACCGTCTTCCCACTGGTCGCCGCATTCGCCGATCGCTGAGGCGTCTGGAGCCAGTAGAGGCCATCCACGAGGTTCGCCGCCGCCACCACTTGCTTGGAGGCCTTGTGCGCAACGCGCATCTGGGCGCCGTCGAACACGACTTGGAACAGACCACTCTTGTTGATCTGTGGCACGGAGAGCAGATTCTTGCTCATGCTCGGCACGTACAGCGCGTTCTTGATCTCGATGTCGCGCTCGTCGCCGTTGGGCAGAACCACTCGTTCCACGATGGTCCCCACACCCATGATGGCCGCCTTGTTGCCGTCGGCCACCGAAAGTTCGCCCTCGTTTCGCTCAATCAAATGGGCGAACTTGGCCTTGTCGTTGCAGATGTGGTGCGTTGCGCCGCTGTCGACCGCCCACATGCCGAGCATATCCTTGCCCGTCGAAATGCCACACTCCAGTGAGACCGCGAACGCCACTCTGATGGAAGGTATGGATCTTGGACACCGTGAAGCTTGACGGAGCGGAGGGAGGGCAGCACTCTGGGCGAGACCGGAGCGGAGACTAGAAACCACTTGAGGGGTAGAACGAAGATTCGAAAGTGATTGATTGAGGTCTTTAGCTCGCTAGCCTTCTCGCTACTCTAGACCTACTGGATACACACTACTTGATTCTTTACTGGATACTGAGTTACTTCAGCCAATGAGAGAGCGCCACGTCGAAGCCCATCTTGTACCTACAATCTTGTACCCACAGGTGGCGTAATCGACAGTGGCGTAATCGTCGGTGGCGTAATCGGCGTGGGTTCGGATTGGACCGGTTCGGGTTAACCGGTTCACGGTCAACAACCGATACCAAACCGGTAACCCTCCATACCCTCAATACGCCCCCTCAATGCGAAGTCCCATGAATGCCGAGAGCCGCCGTCAGCTCCGTGTGGCGTGGTCCCGCAAGCGCCTTGGTCATGATGTCCGCCAGCATCACAGAAGTCTCGCAATACTCGAGCTTCACTTCACCGCGTTTCACTTCGTCGCGGATGTGGTGGTACTTGATGTCGATGTGCTTGGCGCGGCCGTGGTTCACCGGGTTCTTGGTCATCTTGATGCACGACTGGTTGTCTTCGCGGATCATGAGCTCGGGTCCCGTGTCGTTGGCAGCCGCCAGAATCTCGCACAGCAGGCGATGGATCCACTTGCCCTCTTGGATAGCCAGACTGAGCGCGATGTACTCCGCCTCGCTCGTGGACAGCGACACACTTGACTGCTTCTTGCTTCCCCAGCTCACAGGCGCACTCATCAGCATGAACGTGTAGCCTGAAGTGGACTTGCGGTCGGCGAGGTCGCCGGCCCAGTCCGCGTCCGAGTAGCCACGAAAGTCGATGTTGTCGCTGATGGAAGGTATGGATCTTGACACCGAAGCTTGACGGAGCGGAGGGAGGGCAGCACTCTGGGCGAGACCGGAGCGGAGACTAGAAACCACTTGAGGGGTAGAACGAAGATTCGAAAGTGATTGATTGAGGTCTTTAGCTCGCTAGCCTTCTCGCTACTCTAGACCTACTGGATACACACTACTTGATTCTTTACTGGATACTGAGTTACTTCAGCCAATGAGAGAGCGCCACGTCGAAGCCCATCTTGTACCTACAATCTTGTACCCACAGGTGGCGTAATCGACAGTGGCGTAATCGTCGGTGGCGTAATCGGCGTGGGTTCGGATTGGACCGGTTCGGGTTAACCGGTTCACGGTCAACAACCGATACCAAACCGGTAACCCTCCATACCCTCAATACGCCCCCTCAATGCGAAGTCCCATGAATGCCGAGAGCCGCCGTCAGCTCCGTGTGGCGTGGTCCCGCAAGCGCCTTGGTCATGATGTCCGCCAGCATCACAGAAGTCTCGCAATACTCGAGCTTCACTTCACCGCGTTTCACTTCGTCGCGGATGTGGTGGTACTTGATGTCGATGTGCTTGGCGCGGCCGTGGTTCACCGGGTTCTTGGTCATCTTGATGCACGACTGGTTGTCTTCGCGGATCATGAGCTCGGGTCCCGTGTCGTTGGCAGCCGCCAGAATCTCGCACAGCAGGCGATGGATCCACTTGCCCTCTTGGATAGCCAGACTGAGCGCGATGTACTCCGCCTCGCTCGTGGACAGCGACACACTTGACTGCTTCTTGCTTCCCCAGCTCACAGGCGCACTCATCAGCATGAACGTGTAGCCTGAAGTGGACTTGCGGTCCGCGAGGTCGCCGGCCCAATCCGCGTCCGAGTAGCCACGAAAGTCGATGTTGTCGCCCGGCTTGAAGCAGATGCCATGCGTCTTGGTGCCTTGCAGGTAGCGAAAGATGCGCTTGACCGCAACCCAGTGTTCCTCTTGGGGGTTCTCCATGAAGCGCGACACATAGCCAACGGCGTACGCGATGTCCGGGCGCGTGGCGGTCATCAGGTGCATCAGCGCACCAACAGCTTCGCGAAACGGAGCGTTCACCTTGGTCGCCGCGTCGCTTGGAACCAGTCGAGTGCTCATGTCCACCGGACTCACCACAGCCTTGCACTCGTCCATGGCGAAGCGTTTCAGGATGTCGTCCACGTAGCGACGCTGGCACATGGTCACGCTGCCGTCCGGGCCGTCCACCAGCTCGATCCCAAGAACAAACGCGCACTTGCCGCTGTCGGTCATCTCGAAGCGCGTCTTCAGGTCCGTCTTCGTGCGTGCGATCAGCTCGGGCGAACTCCCGGTAATCAGCACGTCGTCCACGTACACCAGCACGAGCACGCAGTGACCGTTCACCACCTTGATGTAGAGGCACGGATCGAAGGCCGACACTTGGAAGCCGATAGAGCACATGAACTCGTCGAAGGTCTCGTTCCACACGCGCGAAGTTTGCTTGAGACCGTAGATGGCCTTCACCAGTTCCAGGCAGTCGAAGTCACCATCCAGTTCGACGCCTTCGGGAACCACGCAGAACACCACCTCCTTCATGACCCCGTACAGGAACGCTGTCACGACGTCGAGTTGGTCGAGAGGCCAGCCGAAGTACTTGGCGATCGCGATGATCATGCGCAGCGTCACGTACTTGACCACGGGCGAGAACGTCTCCGTGTAGTCGATGCCGTACTTCTGCTTGAAGCCCTTGGCCACGAGGCGCGCCTTGTACTTCTCGATCGAGCCGTCCGCTTTGCGCTTGATCTTGAACACCCACTTGGTGCCGATGGCGCGCTGGCCGCTGGGCAACTTGGCAGCTCGAAACACACCACGCAGTCGCATCGACTTGAGCTCCGCGCGGATCGCCTTGCGCCAGTGCACTTGATCCGGACCGTTCACAGCCTCTTGGAACGTCGTCGGCTCCGATAGATCGGCTGCTGCTTCCACAGCGTTGGCACTGGCACGCCAAAACACTGGAGGCGTCGAGTCGTCGTCTTCATCTTGGTCCCCAGACTTTTCTTCTTCGTCGGGTTCAGCTCGGCGCGACGAGGATACGTCCGGCGCACTTGCTTCTTCTAAGCCAGCCCGGTGGCGAACGAGGCGCGATCTTCTGGCAGTGTCGTCGTCGCCACTCGGTCGGCTCTTGCGCTTCCCCGCCTGCTTGAAGCTCGTTTGGCGCGGTCCATCGTTGCCGTCCAGGTCGAGCGCGTCCAGGTCCAGCGCAGCATCATCGACGTCTTCATCCGAAGTATGCGTCGAAAGTCCAAAGGCCGACTCATCGAAGTTGACATCGCGACTGACAATCACCTGCCCCGCCTCGATGTCATAAAGTCGATACGCCTTGGACACTTCTTCGTAGCCGAGGAACAACCCGGCGCGAGCCTTGGGGTCCCACTTGCGCCGCTTTTCCTTCGGCGTCAGGATGTACGTCTGGCATCCGAACACACGCATGTGCTTCACACTTGGCTTGGCCTTGTACACGATCTCGAATGGAGTCTTGTGCTCCACCTTGGGTGACGGCAGGCGGTTCTTCATGTAGATGGCCGTCATGGCCGCCTCAGCCCAGAAAGACTTGTCCGACTTGGCGTGATGCAGCATGCTACGGCCGATCGTGACGATGGTCCGGATGGCGCGTTCTGCCGTGCCGTTGGTCTGGTGCGCGTACGGAACCGTGGTTTGCTGCTCGATGCCTTCGACTTCGTAGAAGGCCTTCAGCGAGTTGGTCGCGAACTCACGAGCTCCGTCGTGCCGCATAAACTTGACCTTCTTGCCGAACTGCGTCTGCACCTTCGTGACGTACGTCTTGATGCAGTCTTCGCTCTCCGACTTGGCACGCAGGCAGAACCCCTTCATGCATCCGCTGGCTTCGTCCACGATCAGCAGCAGATACTTGCTGCCACCCAGTGACTCTTCTTCCATGGGGCCGCAGATGTCGAAGTGGAGCAGCTCGAACGTGTCGTAGCGACGCTTGTCACGGTTGCTTGGGAACGGCTTCTGGACCATTTTGCCTTGCTGGCAGCCGCGACACACGCTTGGTCCACTCGACTTGGAAGGTGCCTTCGCGTCCTTGATCATGTCGTTGTCGATCATCTTGCGAAGCACCTCCACCGGAGCGTGACCCATACGCGCGTGCAGGTCGACCGTCTTCCCACTGGTCGCCGCATTCGCCGATCGCTGAGGCGTCTGGAGCCAGTAGAGGCCATCCACGAGGTTCGCCGCCGCCACCACTTGCTTGGAGGCCTTGTGCGCAACGCGCATCTGGGTGCCGTCGAACACGATTTGGAACAGACCACTCTTGTTGATCTGTGGCACGGAGAGCAGATTCTTGCTCATGCTCGGCACGTACAGCGCGTTCTTGATCTCGATGTCGCGCTCGTCGCCGTTGGGCAGAACCACTCGTTCCACGATGGCCCCCACACCCATGATGGCCGCCTTGTTGCCGTCGGCCACCGAAAGTTCGCCCTCGTTTCGCTCAATCAAATGGGCGAACTTGGCCTTGTCGTTGCAGATGTGGTGCGTTGCGCCGCTGTCGACCGCCCACATGCCGAGCATATCCTTGCCCGTCGAAATGCCACACTCCAGTGAGACCGCGAACGCCACTCGATCGTAGCCGTAGCCGTAGTCGTAGCTGGCGTCGTCGTTCCTCCACTGGGCATTGTTGGCCCCGCGTCCACGGCCATTGCCATTGCCGCCGCGTCTTGGGCCCCGATTCTCGTCCTTCTGCTTGGTCCAGCACTTGTCGATGGTGTGCCCCAATTTCCCGCAGTACGTGCACTGGCGAGACTCTCGGTCGGTGTTGAACGCCTTGGCCGCGTCCTCCGTCTTCACCGTCGCCGTCTTCTCGCCTTGCCGCTTGATGTGCTCATTCGTCAGCACCTTCACGACGTCTTGCGATCGCAGCTCCGCGCTGCTCATCTCCAAGTTCAGCACGACGTTCTCGTAGCTCTTGGGGAGACTGCGCAACAGGCAGATCGCCACGTCCTCGTCCTCCATCTTGGCGCCGATGCTGCTGAGCTTGGCGCTGATGTTGAGGACCTCGTTGCAGTGATGCAACACGTTCCCGCCTTCCGACATCTCCATGCTGAAGAGTTGGCGCTTCAGGTAGATGCGACCAGCCTTCTGCGAACCACCGTACAGCGTCTTCAGGCGCGTCCACGCAACCCACGCTTCCTCGCAGTCGTCGACCACATGGTGGTAGTCCGCGTCCATGTGGAGCAACATCAGTCCGAACGCGATGTTGCTCGACTTGACGTACTCGTCCTTGGGCCGCGAGTCCGTGAAGCTCGGCGTCGTCTCTCGGTTCACGACATGCCACACCGACTTGGTCAGGAACACGCCACGCATGTGATGGAAGGTATGGATCTTGACACCGAAGCTTGACGGAGCGGAGGGAGGGCAGCACTCTGGGCGAGACCGGAGCGGAGACTGGAAACCACTTGAGGGGTAGAACGAAGATTCGAAAGTGATTGATTGAGGTCTTTAGCTCGCTAGCCTTCTCGCTACTCTAGACCTACTGGATACACACTACTTGATTCTTTACTGGATACTGAGTTACTTCAGCCAATGAGAGAGCGCCACGTCGAAGCCCATCTTGTACCTACAATCTTGTACCCACAGGTGGCGTAATCGACAGTGGCGTAATCGTCGGTGGCGTAATCGGCGTGGGTTCGGATTGGACCGGTTCGGGTTAACCGGTTCACGGTCAACAACCGATACCAAACCGGTAACCCTCCATACCCTCAATACGCCCCCTCAATGCGAAGTCCCATGAATGCCGAGAGCCGCCGTCAGTTCCGTGTGGCGTGGTCCCGCAAGCGCCTTGGTCATGATGTCCGCCAGCATCACAGAAGTCTCGCAATACTCGAGCTTCACTTCACCGCGTTTCACTTCGTCGCGGATGTGGTGGTACTTGATGTCGATGTGCTTGGCGCGGCCGTGGTTCACCGGGTTCTTGGTCATCTTGATGCACGACTGGTTGTCTTCGCGGATCATGAGCTCGGGTCCCGTCTCGTTGGCAGCCGCCAGAATCTCGCACAGCAGGCGATGGATCCACTTGCCCTCTTGGATAGCCAGACTGAGCGCGATGTACTCCGCTTCGCTCGTAGACAGCGACACACTTGACTGCTTCTTGCTTCCCCAGCTCACAGGCGCACTCATCAGCATGAACGTGTAGCCTGAAGTGGACTTGCGGTCCGCGAGGTCGCCGGCCCAGTCCGCGTCCGAGTATCCACGAAAGTCGATGTTGTCGCCCGGCTTGAAGCAGATGCCATGCGTCTTGGTGCCTTGCAGGTAGCGAAAGATGCGCTTGACCGCAACCCAGTGTTCCTCTTGGGGGTTCTCCATGAAGCGCGACACATAGCCAACGGCGTACGCGATGTCCGGGCGCGTGGCGGTCATCAGGTGCATCAGCGCACCAACAGCTTCGCGAAACGGAGCGTTCACCTTGGTCGCCGCGTCGCTTGGAACCAGTCGAGTGCTCATGTCCACCGGACTCACCACAGCCTTGCACTCGTCCATGGCGAAGCGTTTCAGGATGTCGTCCACGTAGCGACGCTGGCACATGGTCACGCTGCCGTCCGGGCCGTCCACCAGCTCGATCCCAAGAACAAACGCGCACTTGCCGCTGTCGGTCATCTCGAAGCGCGTCTTCAGGTCCGTCTTCGTGCGCGAGATCAGCTCGGGCGAACTCCCGGTAATCAGCACGTCGTCCACGTACACCAGCACGAGCACGCAGTGACCGTTCACCACCTTGATGTAGAGGCACGGATCGAAGGCCGACACTTGGAAGCCGATAGAGCACATGAACTCGTCGAAGGTCTCGTTCCACACGCGCGAAGCTTGCTTGAGACCGTAGATGGCCTTCACCAGTTCCAGGCAGTCAAAGCCACCATCCAGTTCGACGCCTTCGGGAACCACGCAGAACACCACCTCCTTCATGACCCCGTACAGGAACGCTGTCACGACGTCGAGTTGGTCGAGAGGCCAGCCGAAGTACTTGGCGATCGCGATGATCATGCGCAGCGTCACGTACTTGACCACGGGCGAGAACGTCTCCGTGTAGTCGATGCCGTACTTCTGCTTGAAGCCCTTGGCCACGAGGCGCGCCTTGTACTTCTCGATCGAGCCGTCCGCTTTGCGCTTGATCTTGAACACCCACTTGGTGCCGATGGCGCGCTGGCCGCTGGGCAACTTGGCAGCTCGAAACACACCACGCAGTCGCATCGACTTGAGCTCCGCGCGGATCGCCTTGCGCCAGTGCACTTGATCCGGACCGTTCACAGCCTCTTGGAACGTCGTCGGCTCCGATAGATCGGCTGCTGCATCCACAGCGTTGGCACTGGCACGCCAAAACACTGGAGGCGTCGAGTCGTCGTCTTCATCTTGGTCCCCAGACTTTTCTTCTTCGTCGGGTTCAGCTCGGCGCGACGAGGATACGTCCGGCGCACTTGCTTCTTCTAAGCCAGCTCGGTGGCGAACGGGGCGCGATCTTCTGGCAGTGTCGTCGTCGCCACTCGGTCGGCTCTTGCGCTTCCCCGCCTGCTTGAAGCTCGTTTGGCGCGGTCCATCGTTGTCGTCCAGGTCCAGCGCGTCCAGGTCCAGCGCAGCATCATCGACGTCTTCATCCGAAGTATGCGCCGAAAGTCCAAAGGCCGACTCATCGAAGTTGACATCGCGACTGACAACCACCTGCCCCGCCTCGATGTCATAAAGTCGATACGCCTTGGACACTTGTTCGTAGCCGAGGAACAGTCCGGCGCGAGCCTTGGGGTCCCACTTGCGCCGCTTTTCCTTCGGCGTCAGGATGTACGTCTGGCATCCGAACACACGCATGTGCTTCACACTTGGCTTGGACTTGTACACGATCTCGAATGGAGTCTTGTGCTCCACCTTGGGTGACGGCAGGCGGTTCTTCACGTAGATGGCCGTCATGGCCGCCTCAGCCCAGAAACACTTGTCCAACTTGGCGTGATGCAGCATGCTGCGGCCGATCGTGACGATGGTCCGGATGGCGCGTTCTGCCGTGCCGTTGGTCTGGTGCGCGTACGGAACCGTGGTTTGCTGCTCGATGCCTTCGACTTCGTAGAAGGCCTTCAGCGAGTTGGTCGCGAACTCACGAGCTCCGTCGTGCCGCATAAACTTGACCTTCTTGCCGAACTGCGTCTGCACCTTCGTGACGTACGTCTTGATGCAGTCTTCGCTCTCCGACTTGGCACGCAGGCAGAACCCCTTCATGCATCCGCTAGCTTCGTCCACGATCAGCAGCAGATACTTGCTGCCACCCAGAGACTCTTCTTCCATGGGGCCGCAGATGTCGAAGTGGAGCAGCTCGAACGTGTCGTAGCGACGCTTGTCACGGTTGCTTGGGAACGGCTTCTGGACCATTTTGCCTTGCTGGCAGCCGCGACACACGCTTGGTCCACTCGACTTGGAAGGTGCCTTCGCGTCCTTGATCATGTCGTTGTCGATCATCTTGCGAAGCACCTCCACCGGAGCGTGACCCATACGCGCGTGCAGGTCGACCGTCTTCCCACTGGTCGCCGCATTCGCCGATCGCTGAGGCGTCTGGAGCCAGTAGAGGCCATCCACGAGGTTCGCCGCCGCCACCACTTGCTTGGAGGCCTTGTGCGCAACGCGCATCTGGGCGCCATCGAACACGACTTGGAACAGACCACTCTTGTTGATCTGTGGCACGGAGAGCAGATTCTTGCTCATGCTCGGCACGTACAGCGCGTTCTTGATCTCGATGTCGCGCTCGTCGCCGTTGGGCAGAACCACTCGTTCCACGATGGTCCCCACACCCATGATGGCCGCCTTGTTGCCGTCGGCCACCGAAAGTTCGCCCTCGTTTCGCTCAATCAAATGGGCGAACTTGGCCTTGTCATTGCAGATGTGGTGCGTTGCGCCGCTGTCGACCGCCCACATGCCGAGCATATCCTTGCCCGTCGAAATGCCACACTCCAGTGAGACCGCGAACGCCACTCGATCGTAGCCGTAGCCGTAGTCGTAGCTGGCGTCGTCGTTCCTCCACTGGGCATTGTTGGCCCCGCGTCCACGGCCATTGCCATTGCCGCCGCGTCTTGGGCCCCGATTCTCGTCCTTCTGCTTGGTCCAGCACTTGTCGATGGTGTGCCCCAATTTCCCGCAGTACGTGCACTGGCGAGACTCTCGGTCGGTGTTGAACGCCTTGGCCGCGTCCTCCGTCTTCACCGTCGCCGTCTTCTCGCCTTGCCGCTTGATGTGCTCATTCGTCAGCACCTTCACGACGTCTTGCGATCGCAGCTCAGCGCTGCTCATCTCCAAGTTCAGCACGACGTTCTCGTAGCTCTTGGGGAGACTGCGCAACAGGCAGATCGCCACGTCCTCGTCCTCCATCTTGGCGCCGATGCTGCTGAGCTTGGCGCTGATGTTGAGGACCTCGTTGCAGTGATGCAACACGTTCCCGCCTTCCGACATCTCCATGCTGAAGAGTTGGCGCTTCAGGTAGATGCGACCAGCCTTCTGCGAACCACCGTACAGCGTCTTCAGGCGCGTCCACGCAACCCACGCTTCCTCGCAGTCGTCGACCACATGGTGGTAGTCCGCGTCCATGTGGAGCAACATCAGTCCGAACGCGATGTTGCTCGACTTGACGTACTCGTCCTTGGGCCGCGAGTCCGTGAAGCTCGGCGTCGTCTCTCGGTTCACGACATGCCACACCGACTTGGTCAGGAACACGCCACGCATGTAGCGGTTCCACGTCGCGTAGTTGTCTCCGTTGAACTTGTCGATGGAGACCTTGGTGGAGGCGTCGTGGGCAGAGGACATGGTGCTTGGGCTCATAACCTGATGGAAGGTATGGATCTTGACACCGAAGCTTGACGGAGCGGAGGGAGGGCAGCACTCGGGGCGAGACCGGAGCGGAGACTGGAAACCACTTGAGGGGTAGAACGAAGATTCGAAAGTGATTGATTGAGGTCTTTAGCTCGCTAGCCTTCTCGCTACTCTAGACCTACTGGATACACACTACTTGATTCTTTACTGGATACTGAGTTACTTCAGCCAATGAGAGAGCGCCACGTCGAAGCCCATCTTGTACCTACAATCTTGTACCCACAGGTGGCGTAATCGACAGTGGCGTAATCGTCGGTGGCGTAATCGGCGTGGGTTCGGATTGGACCGGTTCGGGTTAACCGGTTCACGGTCAACAACCGATACCAAACCGGTAACCCTCCATACCCTCCATAGTCGCCCGGCTTGAAGCAGATGCCATGCGTCTTGGTGCCTTGCAGGTAGCGAAAGATGCGCTTGACCGCAACCCAGTGTTCTTCTTGGGGGTTCTCCATGAAGCGCGACACATAGCCAACGGCGTACGCGATGTCCGGGCGCGTGGCGGTCATCAGGTGCATCAGCGCACCAACAGCTTCGCGAAACGGAGCGTTCACCTTGGTCGCCGCGTCGCTTGGAACCAGTCGAGTGCTCATGTCCACCGGACTCACCACAGCCTTGCACTCGTCCATGGCGAAGCGTTTCAGGATGTCGTCCACGTAGCGACGCTGGCACATGGTCACGCTGCCGTCCGGGCCGTCCACCAGCTCGATCCCAAGAACAAACGCGCACTTGCCGCTGTCGGTCATCTCGAAGCGCGTCTTCAGGTCCGTCTTCGTGCGCGAGATCAGCTCGGGCGAACTCCCGGTAATCAGCACGTCGTCCACGTACACCAGCACGAGCACGCAGTGACCGTTCACCACCTTGATGTAGAGGCACGGATCGAAGGCCGACACTTGGAAGCCGATAGAGCACATGAACTCGTCGAAGGTCTCGTTCCACACGCGCGAAGCTTGCTTGAGACCGTAGATGGCCTTCACCAGTTCCAGGCAGTCAAAGCCACCATCCAGTTCGACGCCTTCGGGAACCACGCAGAACACCACCTCCTTCATGACCCCGTACAGGAACGCTGTCACGACGTCGAGTTGGTCGAGAGGCCAGCCGAAGTACTTGGCGATCGCGATGATCATGCGCAGCGTCACGTACTTGACCACGGGCGAGAACGTCTCCGTGTAGTCGATGCCGTACTTCTGCTTGAAGCCCTTGGCCACGAGGCGCGCCTTGTACTTCTCGATCGAGCCGTCCGCTTTGCGCTTGATCTTGAACACCCACTTGGTGCCGATGGCGCGCTGGCCGCTGGGCAACTTGGCAGCTCGAAACTCACCACGCAGTCGCATCGACTTGAGCTCCGCGCGGATCGCCTTGCGCCAGTGCACTTGATCCGGACCGTTCACAGCCTCTTGGAACGTCGTCGGCTCCGATAGATCGGCTGCTGCTTCCACAGCGTTGGCACTGGCACGCCAAAACACTGGAGGCGTCGAGTCGTCGTCTTCATCTTGGTCCCCAGACTTTTCTTCTTCGTCGGGTTCAGCTCGGCGCGAGGAGGATACGTCCGGCGCACTTGCTTCTTCTAAGCCAGCTCGGTGGCGAACGGGGCGCGATCTTCTGGCAGTGTCGTCGTCGCCACTCGGTCGGCTCTTGCGCTTCCCCGCCTGCTTGAAGCTCGTTTGGCGCGGTCCATCGTTGTCGTCCAGGTCCAGCGCGTCTAGGTTCAGCGCAGCATCATCGACGTCTTCATCCGAGGTATGCGTCGAAAGTCCAAAGGCCGACTCATCGAAGTTGACATCGCGACTGACAACCACCTGCCCCGCCTCGATGTCATAAAGTCGATACGCCTTGGACACTTGTTCGTAGCCGAGGAACAGTCCGGCGCGAGCCTTGGGGTCCCACTTGCGCCGCTTTTCCTTCGGCGTCAGGATGTACGTCTGGCATCCGAACACACGCATGTGCTTGACACTTGGCTTGGACTTGTACACGATCTCGAATGGAGTCTTGTGCTCCACCTTGGGTGACGGCAGGCGGTTCTTCACGTAGATGGCCGTCATGGCCGCCTCAGCCCAGAAACACTTGTCCAACTTGGCGTGATGCAGCATGCTGCGGCCGATCGTGACGATGGTCCGGATGGCGCGTTCTGCCGTGCCGTTGGTCTGGTGCGCGTACGGAACCGTGGTTTGCTGCTCGATGCCTTCGACTTCGTAGAAGGCCTTCAGCGAGTTGGTCGCGAACTCACGAGCTCCGTCGTGCCGCATAAACTTGACCTTCTTGCCGAACTGCGTCTGCACCTTCGTGACGTACGTCTTGATGCAGTCTTCGCTCTCCGACTTGGCACGCAGGCAGAACCCCTTCATGCATCCGCTAGCTTCGTCCACGATCAGCAGCAGATACTTGCTGCCACCCAGAGACTCTTCTTCCATGGGGCCGCAGATGTCGAAGTGGAGCAGCTCGAACGTGTCGTAGCGACGCTTGTCACGGTTGCTTGGGAACGGCTTCTGGACCATTTTCCCTTGCTGACAGCCGCGACACACGCTTGGTCCACTCGACTTGGAAGGTGCCTTCGCGTCCTTGATCATGTCGTTGTCGATCATCTTGCGAAGCACCTCCACCGGAGCGTGACCCATACGCGCGTGCAGGTCGACCGTCTTGCCACTGGTCGCTGCATTCGCCGATCGCTGAGGCGTCTGGAGCCAGTAGAGGCCATCCACGAGGTTCGCCGCCGCCACCACTTGCTTGGAGGCCTTGTGCGCAACGCGCATCTGGGTGCCGTCGAACACGACTTGGAACAGACCACTCTTGTTGATCTGTGGCACGGAGAGCAGATTCTTGCTCATGCTCGGCACGTACAGCGCGTTCTTGATCTCGATGTCGTGCTCGTCGCCGTTGGGTAGAACCACTCGTTCCACGATGGTCCCCACACCCATGATGGCCGCCTTGTTGCCGTCGGCCACCGAAAGTTCGCCCTCGTTTCGCTCAATCAAATGGGCGAACTTGGCCTTGTCGTTGCAGATGTGGTGCGTTGCGCCGCTGTCGACCGCCCACATGCCGAGCATATCCTTGCCCGTCGAAATGCCACACTCCAGTGAGACCGCGAACGCCACTCGATCATAGCCGTAGCCGTAGTCGTAGCTGGCGTCGTCGTTCCTCCACTGGGCATTGTTGGCCCCGCGTCCACGGCCATTGCCATTGCCGCCGCGTCTTGGGCCCCGATTCTCGTCCTTCTGCTTGGTCCAGCACTTGTCGATGGTGTGCCCCAATTTCCCGCAGTACGTGCACTGGCGAGACTCTCGGTCGGTGTTGAACGCCTTGGCCGCGTCCTCCGTCTTCACCGTCGCCGTCTTCTCGCCTTGCCGCTTGATGTGCTCATTCGTCAGCACCTTCACGACGTCTTGCGATCGCAGCTCAGCGCTGCTCATCTCCAAGTTCAGCACGACGTTCTCGTAGCTCTTGGGGAGACTGCGCAACAGGCAGATCGCCACGTCCTCGTCCTCCATCTTGGCGCCGATGCTGCTGAGCTTGGCGCTGATGTTGAGGACCTCGTTGCAGTGATGCAACACGTTCCCGCCTTCCGACATCTCCATGCTGAAGAGTTGGCGCTTCAGGTAGATGCGACCAGCCTTCTGCGAACCACCGTACAGCGTCTTCAGGCGCGTCCACGCAACCCACGCTTCCTCGCAGTCGTCGACCACATGGTGGTAGTCCGCGTCCATGTGGAGCAACATCAGTCCGAACGCGATGTTGCTCGACTTGACGTACTCGTCCTTGGGCCGCGAGTCCGTGAAGCTCGGCGTCGTCTCTCGGTTCACGACATGCCACACCGACTTGGTCAGGAACACGCCACGCATGTAGCGGTTCCACGTCGCGTAGTTGTCTCCGTTGAACTTGTCGATGGAGACCTTGGTGGAGGCGTCGTGGGCAGAGGACATGGTGCTTGGGCTCATAACCTGATGGAAGGTATGGATCTTGACACCGAAGCTTGACGGAGCGGAGGGAGGGCAGCACTCGGGGCGAGACCGGAGCGGAGACTGGAAACCACTTGAGGGGTAGAACGAAGATTCGAAAGTGATTGATTGAGGTCTTTAGCTCGCTAGCCTTCTCGCTACTCTAGACCTACTGGATACACACTACTTGATTCTTTACTGGATACTGAGTTACTTCAGCCAATGAGAGAGCGCCACGTCGAAGCCCATCTTGTACCTACAATCTTGTACCCACAGGTGGCGTAATCGACAGTGGCGTAATCGTCGGTGGCGTAATCGGCGTGGGTTCGGATTGGACCGGTTCGGGTTAACCGGTTCACGGTCAACAACCGATACCAAACCGGTAACCCTCCATACCCTCAATAGCATGTAGCGGTTCCACGTCGCGTAGTTGTCTCCGTTGAACTTGTCGATGGAGACCTTGGTGGAGGCGTCGTGGGCAGAGGACATGGTGCTTGGGCTCATAACCTGATGGAAGGTATGGATCTTGACACCGAAGCTTGACGGAGCGGAGGGAGGGCAGCACTCTGGGCGAGACCGGAGCGGAGACTGGAAACCACTTGAGGGGTAGAACGAAGATTCGAAAGTGATTGATTGAGGTCTTTAGCTCGCTAGCCTTCTCGCTACTCTAGACCTACTGGATACACACTACTTGATTCTTTACTGGATACTGAGTTACTTCAGCCAATGAGAGAGCGCCACGTCGAAGCCCATCTTGTACCTACAATCTTGTACCCACAGGTGGCGTAATCGACAGTGGCGTAATCGTCGGTGGCGTAATCGGCGTGGGTTCGGATTGGACCGGTTCGGGTTAACCGGTTCACGGTCAACAACCGATACCAAACCGGTAACCCTCCATACCCTCCATAGTCGCCCGGCTTGAAGCAGATGCCATGCGTCTTGGTGCCTTGCAGGTAGCGAAAGATGCGCTTGACCGCAACCCAGTGTTCTTCTTGGGGGTTCTCCATGAAGCGCGACACATAGCCAACGGCGTACGCGATGTCCGGGCGCGTGGCGGTCATCAGGTGCATCAGCGCACCAACAGCTTCGCGAAACGGAGCGTTCACCTTGGTCGCCGCGTCGCTTGGAACCAGTCGAGTGCTCATGTCCACCGGACTCACCACAGCCTTGCACTCGTCCATGGCGAAGCGCTTCAGGATGTCGTCCACGTAGCGACGCTGGCACATGGTCACGCTGCCGTCCGGGCCGTCCACCAGCTCGATCCCAAGAACAAACGCGCACTTGCCGCTGTCGGTCATCTCGAAGCGCGTCTTCAGGTCCGTCTTCGTGCGCGAGATCAGCTCGGGCGAACTCCCGGTAATCAGCACGTCGTCCACGTACACCAGCACGAGCACGCAGTGACCGTTCACCACCTTGATGTAGAGGCACGGATCGAAGGCCGACACTTGGAAGCCGATAGAGCACATGAACTCGTCGAAGGTCTCGTTCCACACGCGCGAAGCTTGCTTGAGACCGTAGATGGCCTTCACCAGTTCCAGGCAGTCAAAGCCACCATCCAGTTCGACGCCTTCGGGAACCACGCAGAACACCACCTCCTTCATGACCCCGTACAGGAACGCTGTCACGACGTCGAGTTGGTCGAGGGACCAGTCGAAGTACTTGGCGATCGCGATGATCATGCGCAGCGTCACGTACTTGACCACGGGCGAGAACGTCTCCGTGTAGTCGATGCCGTACTTCTGCTTGAAGCCCTTGGCCACGAGGCGCGCCTTGTACTTCTCGATCGAGCCGTCCGCTTTGCGCTTGATCTTGAACACCCACTTGGTGCCGATGGCGCGCTGGCCGCTGGGCAACTTGGCAGCTCGAAACACACCACGCAGTCGCATCGACTTGAGCTCCGCGCGGATCGCCTTGCGCCAGTGCACTTGATCCGGACCGTTCACAGCCTCTTGGAACGTCGTCGGCTCCGATAGATCGGCTGCTGCATCCACAGCGTTGGCACTGGCACGCCAAAACACTGGAGGCGTCGAGTCGTCGTCTTCATCTTGGTCCCCAGACTTTTCTTCTTCGTCGGGTTCAGCTCGGCGCGAGGAGGATACGTCCGGCGCACTTGCTTCTTCTAAGCCAGCTCGGTGGCGAACGGGGCGCGATCTTCTGGCAGTGTCGTCGTCGCCACTCGGTCGGCTCTTGCGCTTCCCCGCCTGCTTGAAGCTCGTTTGGCGCGGTCCATCGTTGTCGTCCAGGTCCAGCGCGTCTAGGTTCAGCGCAGCATCATCGACGTCTTCATCCGAGGTATGCGTCGAAAGTCCAAAGGCCGACTCATCGAAGTTGACATCGCGACTGACAACCACCTGCCCCGCCTCGATGTCATAAAGTCGATACGCCTTGGACACTTGTTCGTAGCCGAGGAACAGTCCGGCGCGAGCCTTGGGGTCCCACTTGCGCCGCTTTTCCTTCGGCGTCAGGATGTACGTCTGGCATCCGAACACACGCATGTGCTTGACACTTGGCTTGGACTTGTACACGATCTCGAATGGAGTCTTGTGCTCCACCTTGGGTGACGGCAGGCGGTTCTTCACGTAGATGGCCGTCATGGCCGCCTCAGCCCAGAAACACTTGTCCAACTTGGCGTGATGCAGCATGCTGCGGCCGATCGTGACGATGGTCCGGATGGCGCGTTCTGCCGTGCCGTTGGTCTGGTGCGCGTACGGAACCGTGGTTTGCTGCTCGATGCCTTCGACTTCGTAGAAGGCCTTCAGCGAGTTGGTCGCGAACTCACGAGCTCCGTCGTGCCGCATAAACTTGACCTTCTTGCCGAACTGCGTCTGCACCTTCGTGACGTACGTCTTGATGCAGTCTTCGCTCTCCGACTTGGCACGCAGGCAGAACCCCTTCATGCATCCGCTAGCTTCGTCCACGATCAGCAGCAGATACTTGCTGCCACCCAGAGACTCTTCTTCCATGGGGCCGCAGATGTCGAAGTGGAGCAGCTCGAACGTGTCGTAGCGACGCTTGTCACGGTTGCTTGGGAACGGCTTCTGGACCATTTTCCCTTGCTGACAGCCGCGACACACGCTTGGTCCACTCGACTTGGAAGGTGCCTTCGCGTCCTTGATCATGTCGTTGTCGATCATCTTGCGAAGCACCTCCACCGGAGCGTGACCCATACGCGCGTGCAGGTCGACCGTCTTGCCACTGGTCGCTGCATTCGCCGATCGCTGAGGCGTCTGGAGCCAGTAGAGGCCATCCACGAGGTTCGCCGCCGCCACCACTTGCTTGGAGGCCTTGTGCGCAACGCGCATCTGGGTGCCGTCGAACACGACTTGGAACAGACCACTCTTGTTGATCTGTGGCACGGAGAGCAGATTCTTGCTCATGCTCGGCACGTACAGCGCGTTCTTGATCTCGATGTCGTGCTCGTCGCCGTTGGGTAGAACCACTCGTTCCACGATGGTCCCCACACCCATGATGGCCGCCTTGTTGCCGTCGGCCACCGAAAGTTCGCCCTCGTTTCGCTCAATCAAATGGGCGAACTTGGCCTTGTCGTTGCAGATGTGGTGCGTTGCGCCGCTGTCGACCGCCCACATGCCGAGCATATCCTTGCCCGTCGAAATGCCACACTCCAGTGAGACCGCGAACGCCACTCGATCATAGCCGTAGCCGTAGTCGTAGCTGGCGTCGTCGTTCCTCCACTGGGCATTGTTGGCCCCGCGTCCACGGCCATTGCCATTGCCGCCGCGTCTTGGGCCCCGATTCTCGTCCTTCTGCTTGGTCCAGCACTTGTCGATGGTGTGCCCCAATTTCCCGCAGTACGTGCACTGGCGAGACTCTCGGTCGGTGTTGAACGCCTTGGCCGCGTCCTCCGTCTTCACCGTCGCCGTCTTCTCGCCTTGCCGCTTGATGTGCTCATTCGTCAGCACCTTCACGACGTCTTGCGATCGCAGCTCAGCGCTGCTCATCTCCAAGTTCAGCACGACGTTCTCGTAGCTCTTGGGGAGACTGCGCAACAGGCAGATCGCCACGTCCTCGTCCTCCATCTTGGCGCCGATGCTGCTGAGCTTGGCGCTGATGTTGAGGACCTCGTTGCAGTGATGCAACACGTTCCCGCCTTCCGACATCTCCATGCTGAAGAGTTGGCGCTTCAGGTAGATGCGACCAGCCTTCTGCGAACCACCGTACAGCGTCTTCAGGCGCGTCCACGCAACCCACGCTTCCTCGCAGTCGTCGACCACATGGTGGTAGTCCGCGTCCATGTGGAGCAACATCAGTCCGAACGCGATGTTGCTCGACTTGACGTACTCGTCCTTGGGCCGCGAGTCCGTGAAGCTCGGCGTCGTCTCTCGGTTCACGACATGCCACACCGACTTGGTCAGGAACACGCCACGCATGTAGCGGTTCCACGTCGCGTAGTTGTCTCCGTTGAACTTGTCGATGGAGACCTTGGTGGAGGCGTCGTGGGCAGAGGACATGGTGCTTGGGCTCATAACCTGATGGAAGGTATGGATCTTGACACCGAAGCTTGACGGAGCGGAGGGAGGGCAGCACTCGGGGCGAGACCGGAGCGGAGACTGGAAACCACTTGAGGGGTAGAACGAAGATTCGAAAGTGATTGATTGAGGTCTTTAGCTCGCTAGCCTTCTCGCTACTCTAGACCTACTGGATACACACTACTTGATTCTTTACTGGATACTGAGTTACTTCAGCCAATGAGAGAGCGCCACGTCGAAGCCCATCTTGTACCTACAATCTTGTACCCACAGGTGGCGTAATCGACAGTGGCGTAATCGTCGGTGGCGTAATCGGCGTGGGTTCGGATTGGACCGGTTCGGGTTAACCGGTTCACGGTCAACAACCGATACCAAACCGGTAACCCTCCATACCCTCAATAGCATGTAGCGGTTCCACGTCGCGTAGTTGTCTCCGTTGAACTTGTCGATGGAGACCTTGGTGGAGGCGTCGTGGGCAGAGGACATGGTGCTTGGGCTCATAACCTGATGGAAGGTATGGATCTTGACACCGAAGCTTGACGGAGCGGAGGGAGGGCAGCACTCGGGGCGAGACCGGAGCGGAGACTGGAAACCACTTGAGGGGTAGAACGAAGATTCGAAAGTGATTGATTGAGGTCTTTAGCTCGCTAGCCTTCTCGCTACTCTAGACCTACTGGATACACACTACTTGATTCTTTACTGGATACTGAGTTACTTCAGCCAATGAGAGAGCGCCACGTCGAAGCCCATCTTGTACCTACAATCTTGTACCCACAGGTGGCGTAATCGACAGTGGCGTAATCGTCGGTGGCGTAATCGGCGTGGGTTCGGATTGGACCGGTTCGGGTTAACCGGTTCACGGTCAACAACCGATACCAAACCGGTAACCCTCCATACCCTCAATAGCATGTAGCGGTTCCACGTCGCGTAGTTGTCTCCGTTGAACTTGTCGATGGAGACCTTGGTGGAGGCGTCGTGGGCAGAGGACATGGTGCTTGGGCTCATAACCTGATGGAAGGTATGGATCTTGACACCGAAGCTTGACGGAGCGGAGGGAGGGCAGCACTCTGGGCGAGACCGGAGCGGAGACTGGAAACCACTTGAGGGGTAGAACGAAGATTCGAAAGTGATTGATTGAGGTCTTTAGCTCGCTAGCCTTCTCGCTACTCTAGACCTACTGGATACACACTACTTGATTCTTTACTGGATACTGAGTTACTTCAGCCAATGAGAGAGCGCCACGTCGAAGCCCATCTTGTACCTACAATCTTGTACCCACAGGTGGCGTAATCGACAGTGGCGTAATCGTCGGTGGCGTAATCGGCGTGGGTTCGGATTGGACCGGTTCGGGTTAACCGGTTCACGGTCAACAACCGATACCAAACCGGTAACCCTCCATACCCTCCATAGTCGCCCGGCTTGAAGCAGATGCCATGCGTCTTGGTGCCTTGCAGGTAGCGAAAGATGCGCTTGACCGCAACCCAGTGTTCTTCTTGGGGGTTCTCCATGAAGCGCGACACATAGCCAACGGCGTACGCGATGTCCGGGCGCGTGGCGGTCATCAGGTGCATCAGCGCACCAACAGCTTCGCGAAACGGAGCGTTCACCTTGGTCGCCGCGTCGCTTGGAACCAGTCGAGTGCTCATGTCCACCGGACTCACCACAGCCTTGCACTCGTCCATGGCGAAGCGCTTCAGGATGTCGTCCACGTAGCGACGCTGGCACATGGTCACGCTGCCGTCCGGGCCGTCCACCAGCTCGATCCCAAGAACAAACGCGCACTTGCCGCTGTCGGTCATCTCGAAGCGCGTCTTCAGGTCCGTCTTCGTGCGCGAGATCAGCTCGGGCGAACTCCCGGTAATCAGCACGTCGTCCACGTACACCAGCACGAGCACGCAGTGACCGTTCACCACCTTGATGTAGAGGCACGGATCGAAGGCCGACACTTGGAAGCCGATAGAGCACATGAACTCGTCGAAGGTCTCGTTCCACACGCGCGAAGCTTGCTTGAGACCGTAGATGGCCTTCACCAGTTCCAGGCAGTCAAAGCCACCATCCAGTTCGACGCCTTCGGGAACCACGCAGAACACCACCTCCTTCATGACCCCGTACAGGAACGCTGTCACGACGTCGAGTTGGTCGAGGGACCAGTCGAAGTACTTGGCGATCGCGATGATCATGCGCAGCGTCACGTACTTGACCACGGGCGAGAACGTCTCCGTGTAGTCGATGCCGTACTTCTGCTTGAAGCCCTTGGCCACGAGGCGCGCCTTGTACTTCTCGATCGAGCCGTCCGCTTTGCGCTTGATCTTGAACACCCACTTGGTGCCGATGGCGCGCTGGCCGCTGGGCAACTTGGCAGCTCGAAACACACCACGCAGTCGCATCGACTTGAGCTCCGCGCGGATCGCCTTGCGCCAGTGCACTTGATCCGGACCGTTCACAGCCTCTTGGAACGTCGTCGGCTCCGATAGATCGGCTGCTGCATCCACAGCGTTGGCACTGGCACGCCAAAACACTGGAGGCGTCGAGTCGTCGTCTTCATCTTGGTCCCCAGACTTTTCTTCTTCGTCGGGTTCAGCTCGGCGCGAGGAGGATACGTCCGGCGCACTTGCTTCTTCTAAGCCAGCTCGGTGGCGAACGGGGCGCGATCTTCTGGCAGTGTCGTCGTCGCCACTCGGTCGGCTCTTGCGCTTCCCCGCCTGCTTGAAGCTCGTTTGGCGCGGTCCATCGTTGTCGTCCAGGTCCAGCGCGTCTAGGTCCAGCGCAGCATCATCGACGTCTTCATCCGAAGTATGCGCCGAAAGTCCAAAGGCCGACTCATCGAAGTTGACATCGCGACTGACAACTATTGAGGGTATTGAGGGTTACCGAAAAGGCTTGGTCGCTTGATGGCAAAATGCAAAGTGATTGATTTAGGTCCTTAGTTCGCAAACTCCCTTGCTACCTCTAAGCCTACTGGATTCTCTACTGGATACACTCTACTGGATTCCTTACCGGATACTGAGTTGCTTCAGTCAATCAGCGACTGCCACGTGGATGCCCATCTTGTACCCACAATCTTGTACCCACGTGTCCCGTAATCCCCGTAGCGTAAACAGCGTCCCATCATCAGTGTCCCGCGTCCCATCATCAGCGTCCCGTCAACACAGGAATGATTGCGGTCCCACTGAGTGAAGGTCATACGGTATCCTACCGGTATACGGCAGCTGCCCGAGGCGCCCTTCTT